>NC_062213.1:171768083-172026169 GCF_902686445.1 Sciurus carolinensis
GAATACCTTATCCAATGTTATGGTATTTCTCTCAGTATTACTTCTGATCAGAAAATTTATTTCACAGGCAAAGAAGTAGAGTGATGGGCACATGCTCATGGAATTCACTGGTCTTACTATGTTCCCCACCATCCTGAAGCTGCTGGCTTAATAGAAACATGGAGTGAACTTTCAAAGACTGAGTTGTGTGCCATCTAGGTCACAATAATTTCCAGAGCTTCACTAGAGACTGTATTTGGTCAGAATTAGCATCTGGTGTATGTTCCCTTCTCGAACAGTCAGAATTCATGAGTCCAGAAACCAAGGAGTGGAAATATGAGTGGCACCAATCACCATTAGGCCCAGTGACCCACCTGAAAACGTGTGCTTTCTGTTTCTGTACCCTGATGCTCTGCTGACCCGGAGCTCTTATTTCCAGATGAAGGGATGCTTCTACCAGAGACACAGCAATTATTTCACTGACCTGTAATTTAAGATTGCAACCCACTCACTACAGGGTCCTCATGCCTCTAATGGGCCAAGAAGGGTACTATGTTTTGTGGGGTGATGGGTCTGAATTACCAAGAGGACACAGAATCCCTACCCCACAATAGAGGTAAGGAAAAGCATATATGAATAGAAGAGATTCCTTAGGCATCTTTTGATATTACAATACCCCATAATTATTTCAATGGAAAACTAAAACATGCAACTGTGGAAGGTGGGGCAGGAGGGGGAACTCTGTGGAACTCTGTCAGCTCAGTCAGCTGGAGTCTGAAAACGTGGAAAACGTGAGGCCTTTGACGCAAAAACTGTAGTGTTTAAGGTGGCTGCACAAGTTGTTGCTTTCCCCTGTAGAAAACAGAGCTAAGGTCCTCTGCAAAGGAAGCTACTGGGGACCATGGCGGCACCTACCTCAGCAGATACTGATCTCCCGCCTTTCTTCTTTGTCCAGATTCTTCAACTACCTCAGTTATGCCAATCTCCCCCCAGTGATGTGGGTGAGTGAAACCAAAACAGGTCCTTGAGCCAGTGCCCCAATAAGCTGTGGAAACTGGTTGCTCATCCTGCTCTCATTTTCCCTGTAAAAAGAGTTCACAGGCCAGGGAATTTCCTCTCAGGACTGAGCAGAGCCAGCATAGAGGATGGGCTTATGCAAGCACAATGAAACTGTTCTTTCTATTCTCACTGCAGTTATTCCTGGGACTTTTTCCTCCATTGTGTTGACACAGATTCTTAACTCATGAACTCTTTCAGAGATATTTTAATTCATACAATGCTGCCTGCTAGGTTCTCCTACTCTGCCATCTTGCTGACATAATTTGGTGGCAGTTTAAAATACTTGAAACTCTTTAATGATTATCCTGAAAACACAGGATGAACTCCTATATAACAGACAGATGTTAATCTGATGGTTCTATAGTAAGACTTTCTTATTGAGGAACAGGTTTACTGGGAGCATATGTATGAGGTATCACAATGTAGTGAGCTAGTTTTGTGACTCTTGTGGTAGATAAGCTCTTGATTAGAATCACACTTCCTTGAAGGCAAGCTGTAGCATCTTTTATGAGAACAAAGTGACAATCAGAGTTAAAATAACTGTGATAATTAGTACCCTTTCTTGAATGCTTAGAACTTGCTGATGGGATTGTAATGACTTCACAGAATGATCGTTTGCCGATGTGAGGACAAAGTCAAATTTTTACAAAGCTGGGATCTACACAGTTTGAACTACTAGTTCAAGGGACAGTTAAGTATCAAAAAAGACCTATCAGAAGAATGCATCTGGGAGAAGGAAAGACACTGGATTAGAGGAAGGATGCACTCCTCAGCAGTTCCTCAACTCAAAATTTACACATATACTGGTTCTCAGTGAGGTTAGTGCATAAGGGAGTTCACTGAACTCAAACATTGAAGAGTAAAATAGTCATAGAGACACAGAAAGTCAGAAAATTTGAAGGTAAAATTTGAACAATATGTTAGAGAACCACCAGCTTGACCTTCGGTGGCAGCATGCAAGCTGCCAGCCCACTGCAGAGGGGAGGGGGAAGCACAGGCAGAGAGGAGAGTATGGGGAATAAAATAGGCTTGGGGGAATCTGGGGAATAGAGAGGGAGGCTGATATTAACTGACACAGAGGTGGTGGGGAAGATTGTTGGGTGATAAGTGATCAAAATTTCTTGGTCAACAGGCTGAAAGTCTGGCAGGAACCAGAGAGCCACAGCTGCAGGAAGAATCTTCAAGTGGCTGCACAGCAGTGAGCAGAAGTGGGAGATTGGGAATTCGTAAAGAAGTTGCCAGCTTGACCCAGCAGTCACCTCCTGTGGCATCCAGAGTGTGCCTGGACCATTAGGATTGAAACAGAAGCAGAGGATTGTGCCTAGGGCAATCCAGGCTGAGGACACCAAGGAAAGAGAGCCCCCTGTGTTGCTGGTGTCCCATACCAGCAACTGGGAACATGCCAGTAACTGGTCAAACAGGTGCCTCTGCACTCCAGGTTGATGCTGGGTAACTTACATTGGGGGACGTGGAATATGTAAGGTCTGAGGAGTTGTAGAACCTCATCCTAAAAGTGGAATATTCTGGAAGCCCCAAAGACCCAGATGTTCAGAAGAGATCAGCATCTGCCCAGCAACAGGGGATGTGGATCAAATCTCTACCACCTGCAAACAGAGTTCCATAAACATAGTCAAGACTAAACCCCAGCTGCTGGAACTTGCAACTTAGAACTCTGCACCAGTCCTGCTATGGGAGCGTGCCATCTGTCAGCATTACCTGGTCTCTCCCGTCTTACCCTGTGGGATGCGAAGCTGAGAGCTACTGCAGCCAGCTTTGGCTCCTGATCAGATGACTGGCACCTTGGTGAGGAACAAAGAAGTAGGACTTCAAAACCCAAAGACTGTGACTCAAGGTTTACAGATTCCAGAAATAAATACCAAAAAATTTTGAAAAGGCATGACAGCATAAGCAATGAGCATCCATTCTTGCCAACAGTTTTGACCACCTCAGTGGAAACAAGCCCTTTATTTTTAAATTAAGACTTTTTTCCTATTACCCCCCTTTTCCTGTTTTCTAATTTTAGTTTGATTTAGTTCATTTACTTACTTGTTTTAATTTTTTTTCCATTCTGCATTATTGTGTGTGTTCTTGCTATACTTGCTGTTCTGATATGTTAGAAATGAATTATATTTTTTTCATTCATTGAATTGCTTTCTTCCTCACCCATTTATTATTTAGCCTTAATTAGACTTTGTGAGGTACAATTTACATGGGATTGACTTCTTTTTGACTTCTTTTGGACTTGTTTGTTTATATGTTGGTCTTTGTTCCTTTTTTACCTATTACTCACTTTCTTCCCTAATAGTCAAATTTTTCTGTTCCCTCTTCGTCTTTCTTTGTTTCCTTACTTTTAGTTATATCTCACTCGTCCTTCTTTATAGCCATCATCTGCTACCTCACTCATGATTCTCCTCTGTTCACTTTTTAATTATTTCAAGCCTTATCTTGCCTCCCTATCCTGTTTTCTCTTCACTTAAGGAATTGTATTCCATTATCTGATAGAATTATATATTTTTGTATTTCCTAACCCATTTTTCTTGTTGTGATTATTAATACAGGGGATGACATAGCAGACACCTGCTCTTTAATGTCTGATTTAGTTCATTGTTCTTTATCATTGGTGCTGATTTTAAAAGCTAACCCATCATTCCTCTGCAGCTGGCAATAGATGTCAAAGTAGATGCTGAACATTTATTTATAGAGTTGCACATTTGTTGGTAACATTATTGTTAACCCTGGCTCCAGAGGGTCTGAGAAGTAATTGGACACTTTAAATACATGGAGTAGATATACTTGAGCAGAGAATACTCACAACTTTGCCAAGTAATAATGAACTTTACCCCACACAAAACTAGCCCCATTCGAATCTCAATAATATTTTGGCACACAGAATAGGGGAGAGAAAATCCCAAACCAATGACTAGACCTCAAGTAGGAACAACTAGAGGGTGAACTCACATCCCACTCCTAGACATTTAGTCATACAGCAAAAACAGAAAGAAACCCCTAGAACAAAAAAAAGTTAAGTAAACACCAAAGGACAGTTGTATAAAAGAGGAAGAGAAATCCATCTCAACTTATGGGCAAGTCCAAGACCTCTGAAAACATGAGGGAATAGGCAAATGAATCTCCCTGCAAAACTCACAACTTCCAAGAAAGGAAACTATACATAGGTAAATGAATCAAAATCCAGAGAAAGACTATGAAAAACTGATTATTAAGAATTATTTAAGAGAACAAATACAGGTGGTGAAAGACCTGTAAATTTTCAATAAAGAGATACAGATAGTGAAAAGAAGTTAATCAGCACTCTTGGAAATGAAATGCATGATGAGTCAAAGATTGACTTGAAAGCATCACTAACAGTTAAGAAGGCACAGAAAATAAAAACTCGGGCATCAAAACAGAACTTCAGGCCTTGAAGACAGGATATATGAACTTGAACATTCAGTATGCAACAAAAGAAAACAAATTAAAGGCCATGATTACAACATACAAGAACTCATATCAAGAAAACAAAACTGAGAATCATTGAGATAGAAGAGGATATGGAGATACGGGATAAAGACATTAAGAATCTCTTCAGTGAAATAATAGAAGGAAAATTTCCTCAACTTACAATTGAGATAAACATCCACATATAGCATATAGCATGCACATAGAAAACATCAAAATAGAGAACATCATAAAAGAACCTGTCCAAGACACATTATATTCAAAATGCCAAATGTAGAAAATAAGGAAAGAATATTAAAAGCTGCAAGAGAAAGCATCAGGTCACATTTAGAGGCAAACCAATAAGGCTTACTTTTGACTTCTCAAATCAGACTCTAGTCATGGAGGGCTTGAAATAAGATATTCTAAACTCTAAAGGAAGTAGTTACCAACCAAGATTGCTATATTCAGTAAGTGTTGTTTCAAAATCAATGGAGGGATAACAATTTTCCAAGATGAGGGTAAACTAAAAGATTTCATGACAACTAAGCCAGTACAAAAGATAATACTTAAAGATATATTATAACATAGAAATAGCCTAAAATAAACCCCTAAGTTCCAAATAGATGAAGTTCATTAGAAAAGCAACTAAGTAAATGAAAATCAAGGCTGAATTAATACAGCAGAAAAACCAAAATGGCAGAAAATAACAGTTACCCATAATAACATTGAAAGTAAATGGTTTCAACTCCCCAATAACAGAAATCAATTAGCAGAATGGATTTTTTTAAAAAAGATAGAAGTACATGCTGTTTGCAAGAGATTCATATCATAGGCAAAGATACCACAAGCTAAAAGTAAAAGGGTGGAAAAGACATTGCAGGCAAACAGAGTTCATAACCAAAGAGGAGCATCTATCCTCAAATCTGACAAGTCAGATTGGGACATTATACTCCATGTATGTATAATATGTCAAAATAACTTCTACTGTCATGTAAAACTAAAAAGAACAAATTTTTACAAATTAAAAAGAAAAATAAAATCTGAGAAGTCAGATTGAAGTGAAAATTAATCTGAACAAATAAGAGGCCACTACATATTAGTAAAGGAAATAATCCAACAAAAGATATTGTAAGAGTAAATATTTATGCCCCAAATATCAGTGCATCAAATTACATTTTCAAATATGCTTCTCGACATTAAATCCTAGATAGACCCCTATATAATTATCCTAGGTGATATCAACATACCCTTTTCATGAATAGACAGGTCATCCAAATATAAAATCAATAAAATTATTTCCACCTAAATGATACTATAAATCAAAATAACCTAACTAATACAAGCAGAATATTTCATGCAGAAAAAGTTGAATTTCACTTTTTTCTCATTAGTTCATGGAACCTTTTCCAAAACAGACCAAGAAGTCATAGAGTAGGTCTTAGAAATTACAAAAATATTGATGGAATCCTGTGCATCCTATCAGATCATACAAAATGAAACTAGATATCAACAGCATGAAAAAAATATAAATATCACATAAACATATGGACATTGAACAATACTATTTAAAATGAGGACAGCATCATAGAAAAAGTGAGAGAAGAAATCACAAAATTTTTGAAAACAAAGGAAAATAGAGATACAACATATCAAAATCTCTTGGACAGGTTGAAGACAGTTCTAAGAGGAATGTTTATAGTATTGAATGCCTACATTAAAAAAAATAGAAAGTTTCCATGACAGTAAATGAATCAGATATAACATTCCTATGTTCATATATGAATACACAACCAGTGTAACTCCACATAATGTACAACTACAAGAATGGGATGTTATACTCCATGTATGTATAATATGTCAAAATACCTTCTACTGTCATGTAAAACTAAAAAGAACAAATTTTTACAAATTAAAAAGAAAAATAATATAAATCTACATTTATTTGTGCAAATTTTAAGAACATGCATCCACTTGCACATATTACTAGAATGCTCCCCAGGGCCTTTGAAGGGACCTGAAAGGGGCCATGAAGCTGAAGGCACAGCATGGCTTGTTGAACCTTTCTCTTTATTCTAAGGGACCACTTTTTTTTTTTTTTCTTGCTCCATCAGCACCTACCAACCAGGCTTCACATTCAGCTCTGCCACACTCTACCCACAGTTGCACCACACAGTCAAAACAGGGCTGGAAGTCAGGCCATAATTCCAAAAAGTCATCCTGGAACTTCACCTCATGCCATTCACTCAGGCAATATTAACCGGGTTTCTACACTGGTAAAAGAATTGTAAAAACTAAAGTCCTGCTCACTCTTTATGTTTCTCTATATTGTTTACTTAAAACCATGTTTGAATACTTTGAATACTTACATAATATTTGTAATTAATGTCTTAACTTGTGGATAAACTAATAAAAGAAATGATTAAGATGTGAAAAAAGGAAAGAGTCCAAATAAATAATCTATGTCACTCCTCAAAATCTTGGAAAAGGGAGACCAAAGTAATGCCAAAATCAATAGAAGACAAGAAAATAATTAAGAACAGAGCTGAAATTAATTAGAAAATTAAAAATGCAAAGGATCAATGCAAAAGAGTTAGCTCTTTGGAAAGATAAGAAAGGTTGATAAATACTTGGCCAAATAAATCAAAAGAGAGAAATGGCCTAATTCATAAAATTAGAGATGAAAAAGGAAATATCACCACAGAAAATTCTGAAATCCAAAGGATCATTAGAAACCATTTTGAAAATTTTTACTTTAGTAAACTGGAAAATCTAGAAGATACTGACAAATTTCTAGAGGCATCTGACTTGTAGAAATTGAACAAAGGAAACAGAGAAAATCTAAGCAGACATCAAGCCATGAAATTGAAAAAGTAATCAAAAACCTCCCAACAAAGAAAAGTTCAGAACCAGATGGATTCTCAGCTGAGTTCTGCCATACATTGAAAGAAGAAATAACACCAGTCTTCTTCAAATTATTCCATAAAATTGAAAGGGAGGGAATGCTCCAAAACATATTATATGAATTCAGTGTAACCTAGATACAAAAATCAGAAAAAGATACATTGAGGAAAGAAAAGTACAGATCAATATACCTGATGAACATAGATGCAAAAATACTTAGTAAAACATTAGTAAATGCAATCCAAAAAAAAAAAAAAATCAAGAAGATAGTACACTATGACGAAGTAGATTTCATCCCAGGGATGAAATGTTGACTCAACATTCACAAACTGACAAACAAAATATATCACATAAATAGAGTTAAAGACAAGAATCACATAATCACCTCAATAGATTCAGAAAAGACCTTTAATAAAATCTATCACCCATTCATGTCAAAAGTGCTGGAGAAACTAGTCATAGAAAGAAGTTATCTCAACATTATAAAGGTTACATATGACACACCCAAAGTTAACATCATATTGAATGGAGAATAACTGAAAGCATTTATTCTAAAATAGAGACCTTGACAAGGATGTCCACTTCCAACAATCCTATTGCATATAGTTCTTGAGACTCAAACCAGAGAAATCAGGTAAGAGGGGAAAATTTAAGGGAAACAAATAGGAAAAAAAAAAAGAAGTCAAACTATCTATTTGCTGATGACATGATCCTATACCTAAAAGATCAAAAAATATACTCCAAAAGAAGTCCTCAAGAACTGATAAATTTAAAAATTAGCAGGATACAAGATCAACATTCATAAATCAATAGGTTTCCTAAAATCCAATAGTAATTTTGCTGGAAAAGAAATAAGAAAAACTATCCCATTTACAGTAACATCAAAAAATATCCTCAGGAATTAATCTAACCGAGGAAAGAGATGAAAGATACTTACAATGAAAACGATAGAATACCAAAGAAAGAAGTTAAAGGAGAACTTAGCAGAATGGAAAGACCTCTGAGGTTCTTGAATAGGCAGAATTAATATTGCCAAAATGGTGATATTACCAGAGCATTCTACATATTCAATACAATCCCCATCAAAATACTAATAACTTTCTTCACAGAACCAGATAAAATAGTCCTAAATTTCTTTTCAAAGAATAAAAGACCCAGAATAGCCAAAGTTATCTTGAGTAGGAAGAGTTATGCTAGAGGAATCATAATACCCAAACTCTAATCATTCTACAGAGTTATGTAAGAAGAATGTATGGTATTGGTATCATAATAGACAGGAAAACCAATTTAATAGAAAAGAAATTATAGAGACAATTCCACATAGTATGATCGTAATCACTCAATACTTGACAAAGATGCCAAAAATTTATGTTGGAGAAAAGATAACCTTTTTAACAAATGGTGCTGGGAAAACTGAGTACTCATGTAGAAGAATGAAACAAGATCCCTATTTCTCACCTTACACAGAAGTCAAATCAGAATGAATCAAAGACTTAGGAATTAGACCAGAACCTTTACAATTTCTAGAAGAAAAAAAAGACTCAATATTCCAAATATATAAGCAGAGGCACCAACTTCCTTAAAAAAATCTCTAAAGTTCAAGAAATAAAACAAAGAATCAATAAGTGGGATGGCATCAAATTTAAAAGTTTCTGCTAAGCAAAGAAATTGGTTAAGAACATAAACAGAGATTGGGAGAAAATTTTTGGAAGTTATTCCTCTAATTGGGATTGAAATCCAGAATACATTACGAACTCAAAAAGCTTAGCAACAAAATAAAACAATAAAAGAAATAACCCAATTAATAAATTGCCAAAAGAACTAAACAGACATTTCTCAAAAGTAGAAACACAAATGGCCGACAAATATGAAAAAAATTAAAATGTTCAATGTCCCTACCAATAGGGAAGTGCAAATTAAAGCTACATGGAGATTTCATCCCAACTCCAGTCAGAATGGCAATTATCAAGAATTCAAATAATAATGAATTCTGGTAAGGATATGGGGGGAAAATGTAAACTCATATATTGTTGGTAGCATTGAAAATTAGAAACATCTCTGGAAAGTAGAATGGAAAGTCCACTTAAAAAGTAGGAATGGAACCACCATCTGACCAGCTATCTGACTACTAACTATTTCTGTGAAAGAATTAAAATCAGAATACTCTAGTGATCCAGTCACCTCAATATTTGTAGCAGCACAATTTACAAAAGCTAAGTTATGAAACCAACTCAGGTGTCCATCAACAGATAATGGATCAAGAAAATGCGGTATACATACACATGAAGTGTACATATTTCAAGAATATGTAGTTATATCCAATGGAATGTATATATACCATTTACTGAGACATAAAGAATGAAATTATGGCATTTCCCAATAAATGGATGGAACTGGAGAATATCATGTTAAGTGTAATAAGGCAGACTCAGAAACTCAAGGGTCATATGCAGAAGCTAGATGGAATTAATGGGGGAAAAGAAGGGGTAAGATATCATAGGGTAGAGGGAACAACAATGGAGTAGAAGAAGGAGATTAAGGGGGAGGAAGGAGGGAGGGGAAGGGAAGAAGATATGGAAATAAATTTGACAAGTTATACTAAGTGCATGTAGAAATACAACCCAGTGATTTCCACTTTTATGCGGTATCTATAAAGCACCAACTAAAACTAAATAAATTAATAAGCATATAAACTAAGGAATAACATTAGAGTGGAGGAAGGCCAATAGGGTGCAAGAAGACAGGAGGGAAAGAGGAGGCATCAGGGACTAAAATGGAGAAAATAAATTTCATTGATGTATGATTATGTCAAAATGAACTCAATGGCACATGCCTGAAATCCCAGAGTCTGACGTATTATACTTAGCAGGAGGCTGAGGCTGGAGGATCATGAGTTCAAAGTCAGCCTCAGCAACTTAGCAAGGCTCTAAGCAACTTGGTGAAATCCTGTCTCAAAATAAAAAATAAAAATGGTTGGGGATTATAGGGAGTGGTGATGTGGATCAAGTGTCTGATTGCTGTTGTGATGCACTTGTGCTGGGATCTCCTTGTGTAAAAGTACCAGTTAACATTGCCCAGTTGCTATGATGACACCTGCCCACAGTAACTGTACAAAAGCTTAGAGTTATCAGTTTTTACCTTGAAACTCAGACTCTGGCTTCCAGGAATAGAGGATTCTGAGCATAGCAAGATAACCAAAATGTCTCCCTACCACTGTGACCCTCAAGCCTGCCTGTATTCCAGGAACTCTCTCACAAATAACTTTTTGATGATAAAAATCTAAATATTAAATGTGCTCAGTTAACTCTAGGTCATTGCATCACCATCTGTGTGTAATGTCCCACCTGGGTTCAGTTTTCTCTTTATGTGTGTCTGTTTTTTCTAACACCCATTGCCTCTCTGCTGGTTTCTGAAGTAATGGCCATGCAGGTCACAGCAGGGGATGTGGCTCAGTGCTTAAGCACCCTGGATTCAATCCCTGGTACCAAAACAAAATAAATAAATAATCTCAACTATTATTGGTTAATGTATGATTTAAGTATAAGGCACTAATAAAAGCATTTAAAAAGAACACATGGAGTATTTCAAAAAATAACTATCAACTGAGTAAACTGAGGGTGTCAGATCCCACCATTAGTTAAATTCTTGATGAATGGCATTCTGACCTGTGTGAGATAAAGTATCAGTTTGTTTGGTTTGTGCTTTCCTAATTACTAATGATGTTGAACATGTTTTCATATTTTTTTTTACTGTGGAAATGAAATAAAACCTTTATTCTTGCTTTTATATATTTAATTTTTTATTGTTCTAATTAGTTATATATGACAGTAGAATGCATTTATGCATTTTGATAAGTCAAAATTATTTGGAGTATAATTTTTCTTGTTTTCATATATTTGTTGTACATTTGTGTTACTTTTGAGAAGAGTCTGTTTGATTCATTTGCCCATTTATTAATTGAATTATTTAGCTTTCTTTGGTGTTAAGTTTTTTGAGTTCTTTATATATTCTAAATATTAACCTTCTGACAAAAGCGTAGCTACCAAAAATTTCCTCCCATTCTCTAAGTTCTCTCTTCGTATTCTTAGTTGCTTTGTTTGCCATACAAATTTTCTATTTTGAAATCTACAGCTTTGGAGGATTTCTAGGAATACTCGTCCATCTCAATGGAATAGATATTTGGGAATTAAAAGTAAATGGTATCTGCCTTTGAAGTTGAAAAATATAAATCCAATGATCAACTCTCCCATGTTTTACTGTGATATGAGTTACTTACCAGTATCTAATAAGATCTTTTCCTTTAAGCCTCAAAGATGATTTTTCTCTAATGTATTTCCAGAACCAATTCACCAGGTTTTAGATCATAAAGAAGTTGTTCAGGTGGATGTTTTAGAAACAGATTTGCATCTGCTGAAGTCAAGGTTGGAATTATCATGTGACTCCTCTTTTTGATTGCACTAACTTACTATAGAGTAGAACCTAGAATAGGAGCCTGTAATTAACTCATGAGTTCACATAAGTTATTTCCTTTCTTCTGTTACTTCCAAAGAGAAGTAAACAACCACAGCCATTTCATTTCCTTCTTTAGGTAAAGGAAGAAAGTCAGCTGAAATTAGATCAAGGAACAGTTAGTGATGTGTGAAGCAGATAGGATGACACAGCATTTTGAAGTATATATACACTGTGGGATGATTAAATCTAACTGATTAACAAATACAATACCTCATGTAGTTATCATCTTGGTGGTGAGAACATTAAATATTGTCTCTTCTCTCATTTAAAAAAATACAACACATTGTCATAGCCACCAATCCATCTTTGAGTGCTTGAATTTATTCTTCCCATCTAAGCTGAGTTGTTAATTACCAACTTTTCTTAATCAATAGACAGGAATTTATACTCACTACTATATATATATATATATATATATATATATATATATATATATAAAATATATATACACCCATATTTATATTTGTCTAATTATTATGTGAAGCATAATATTAACTATTTTAACTATCTTACAAGGAAAATAACTCCATTTTTATTCCAAGCACAAAAGAAAACCAGAGAACAAAAGCCAGAATGTCACAGAAAGATAAATACCACATAATCTCATGAATGAAATCTTAAAACATGAACTCATAGAAATGGAAAGTAGAACCAGAGGTTGATGGGGTGGGAAATGGAGAGATATTGGTCAAAGGATACAGTTTCCAATACACGGGAGGAAAAAATTTTTGAGATCTATTGTTCAGAAGGTTGAATATATCTAATAATTAATGTATTGTATACTGTATTTCAAAATTACAAAAAGTATATTTTAACTATTACCACAAAGAAATGATACGTTTGAGAGGTGATGGATGTATTAATTAGTTTTATTTAGTCATTCCATAATGTATATATGTCATAACATCTCATTGTACCTTGTAAACATGTACAATTAATATTTGCCAAGTAAAAATAAATTTATTTTTTAAAAAGAATATTGGAGTTGTTTAGCTACTTTTTTACCATAAGCACTTATTTTATATTATTTTAACAATTTTGAGGGAGCAAAGTAATCAAATATATTTTCAAATAAATAGCATATTTATATATTTTGTGCATTATATATTTATTTGTATAAAATGTATATTTTTATATATTAATTTACCCAAAAATTACATATAGTTATATACATATTTTATGAAACATACTAATACATTTATGTGTAGTTAGCAATATCATCCAAATATATTTACCTATGTTGTTAATCGATTCTCATTTTAAGAAATAAAAATTATGTTGATTAGCCAGTGTTTTGTTTCATTTTTTTTAATTTAGAAAGTATCAAGACATTTAAATTTAATTATACTATGAGATCTAGTGTCTTAAAGGTAGCTAAGAAGATACATTTCAATTAACACCTTAGATCTTTATAATTTGAAATGTTATAAGAATTTCATGAAATCAAATATTACAACATTCAAAACAGAATCTGTCATTATCATTTGATTTAGTTTAGTACAATTATTTATAAAAATAAAAATATATATGTACATGCAAATATACGTATTTGTATATGTGTATATATGTATATATATATGCATAATATATACATATATACTTTAAATTTTTAAGTAAATTATAAGACAACCTATGGAAAAAATTGCAAGATATTTAGGAAATTTAAATAATAAGAAATTTAACCCTGGTCTTCAACAAACCATAATATCAGATCTAGACTCAGGTGAGCTTACCTCCTACCTATGAACAGGTATTCAAACAGATAGGGATACAAGGGTCTGAGGAATGTGCACAAAGAAGATCCAGTACAATGCAGTGGGAGCTTCTGCTGGATTTTGAATCTCCACTTCTTTCGGAGCTGTCCAGCTAAAGACCACCAGTTATCCGGTTATACACTTGTAGTTGAACAAGTTTGGTTTATTTTTCTTTGCACTAATGGAGAACTATGGGGCATCTCAGTTAGATGATTTTAGAAAGGACTTACAGAATCTGGATTGTGCTAGTTGATTTGGAGGGATAATTTAAGGATGTAGGGACCTATTTTGGATTAGAAATGGGGGTAAGTTTATAATCAAAAGTTTAATAAATCTTATCTAAAATAAGGGAATACTAGGCCAAAGCAAATAATTGGTAATAAAGCAGCATTCACTCATTAACCAAGATAAGGAAATGTTTGGAAATATTGTGTCTGGATAATGTTCTTATTTATTGCCTGTGTTCAGCTGTGATTACAGAGAGATCTTTTTCTCTTAATCCATCATGATCATATGGTGGTCTTATTTGATGTGGCTTTTCCTTAAAAGTGTTTATGTTCAACAGAACAACACAAAGGCCCAGACATAGCAGGCCAGAACCTAGATATCATGGGTAACTTTTATCTTATCTTCAACATTGTACTAGAAATTCTAACCAGTACAATAGGCAAAATATTTTTTTTAAATTAGAAGCATTTATATTGGAGCATAACTACTAAACAAGGACAGTAAGTTTGCAAAATATAAGATCGATATGGAAAAACCAATAATTTCCTAATACCAATTAAAATCTTAAGAATCAATAAATGGGACAGATTCAAACTAAAAAGCTTTTTCTCAGCAAAGGGAACAATCAATAAAGTGAAAAGAGAGAGAGCCGACAGAGTGGGAGAAAATCTTTTCCACACACACTTCAGACAGAGCACTAATCTCCAAATTTATAAAGAACTTACAAAAACTTTACACCAAAAATACAAAGAACCCAATAAATAAATGGGCTAAAGAACTGGGCAGACGCTTCACAGAAGATATACAGGTGATCAACAAATATATGAAAAAGTGCTCATCATCCCTAGTAATTAGAGTAATAACCCTAAGATTTCATCTGACTCCAATTAGAATGACTATTATCAAGAACACAAGCAATAATAAGTGTAAGTGTGGATGTGGTGTAAAAAGAAAGCAATAAAAAAATCTATTCACAATATAAAAAAATAGAATACTTGGAATGTTTTAAAATATGCAAGACTTCTACACTGAAAACTATATATAAAACTTGATCAAGGTATTTAAGAATCTAAATAATTGGAGATCAATTCCATGTTCATTAATTCACATATCAAAATTATATGGCAATTCTTCCAATTTGATCTGTTTTTCAATATATTTCACACAAAAATCCCAGCAGACTTTTATTTCAAAAATAACAAAATGATTCTAAATTTAAATGGAAATATAAGGACTTCAGAATAGTGAAAATTTTTTGGAAAACAACAAACATGGGTGACTTACATTGATTTTTCTGCATATTATAATATTTGATTAACTAAGAATGTGTGACACAGGGATACAAACACAGGCATATAGAGCACTAGAACAGAATTTAGAGTCCAGAAACAAACCCTCTTGTGATCAATTGATTATTCACAAAAGGTACCAAGGCATTCCACTGGGGATTAGAAGTTTTTAACAAATTGTAGAGGAACAACTTGATATCCTGACACAAACTGTATGCCATACCATTCAAAACCCAAAAAGGATCATAGACTTAATTGTAAATACAAAGTTTAAAACTTTTTGGCACAAAACTTTTGTATCCTTGGGTTAGGAAAAGGGTTCTTGAATATAACACTAAAAAAAATGATCTAAAGAAATCTTAATAAAGGAAATGTCATCAAATATGTTTTGAAATTTCACATATTAAAAGAAACCCTTAAGGAGAAAAAAAGAGACAAACCACAGACTGGGAGCAAATATTTATAAGGCCTATATCTGATAAGGACATAAAATATATATATACAGAACTTTCATAAATCAATAAGAAGGCAAAATTCATATTAAAAGTGGACAAAAGAATTTAGTAAATATTTCACCAAACTGTATACATGAATACCTAGTTAGTACATAGAAGATGTTTAATATTATCAGTCATTAGAAACATTCAAAGTAAAACCAAATTGAGGACTATTTAAAATATTACAAAAATAGCTACATTTTCTGATGAAAAAAATAGCAGATTGGCAGAGATGCCATTGTACATTAATAGTGGGAATATAAACTGATGAAGTTTCTATGAAAAAGTTTGGCAGTTTTTAATAATTAAACAAATTCAAACATGCCATATGACCCAACACTTAGAATGCAACGAAATTAAAGTAGGCTCACACAGAAACTTGTACAAAAACATTCGTAAGAAAATGATTTGAAATATTCAAAAGCTGAAGACAACAACTAATATCCAACAAGTAGTGAATCGGTAACCAATAAAAGTATATCTATATAGGGTCATATTATTCAGCATTTAAAGGAGTAAAGAGAACAGGGATCACAGGATGAAACAGAACGTGACAAAACATTCTAACTGCATTATGATTTATATAAATAAAAACCTTATAGAAGTTATTGAGAGAAAAAGTTGCTGAAAATGAATGGAATTTGTAAGACTAAACACAAAATAATCTCACATAAGCACTGTGCTCTTGTGGATAAAGTTGCTTCCCACAGGGGTGCAGGCTAACAATTCTAATATCATTACTCATGTACAATGCAATTAGTTAAGTAAGTGGAAGGTAGAAGCTGGGAAGCAGGCTTCTCATTATCAGAGTGGGAGTTTTCAGATAAGCAATGGGAAGATCCTAGAATGATCCATGTGATAATGAAGTTGATGATATCAGTATGATCTCATTTTAGCTTATTATAGCTACTGGAGTTTGCAGATCAAAGTATTTACAAATACGTGTTGTTCACAGGTAGTATACAAACATGTTCCTTGTTCCATCAGCTCACAGGGCCTAGAAGAACAATACCACAGAAGAAAATAGCATGCCTAATAGATGGATCATGGTTTCTATTACAACTTTTTAATAAGAGAAAGCAAGGAGCCCTGCAAAAATGACTAAATCTAGGGAAGAGGCTAGAAATATACAAGAGAAGCTGCAAGCACCATAAAGTAAGGAAGCACTGAAGAGCAGAAGAACAACAAAAAGATTGGGGCATGTCAAGGGGACTTAGTTGTCACCTTTAAAGAGCTCCTAGTGACCAAAGCAGAACAATTTAAGAACAAAATAAAGTAGCATCATATTGCAACCCAAACCATAAAACAAATATCTGCGCATCATCAGTGATACTAATGATCAAGTAAATGTGGAAAAAGAGAACAATCTCCCATGGATTAAAATTCCAAAGAGTAAAGCAAAGTCCAGGACCAGACAGCTTCACTGCTGAATTCCACAGAACATTTAAAGAAGAACGAATAATATTTCTTGTTAAATTATTTAAAAAAATTGAAGAGGAGAGGATTTTTCCAAATTTATTTTATGAGACCAGCATTACCCGGTTGCCAAAAAGGGAAGGGAGTATGGGGCAGGGGGAGAATACATTACAAACCAAAATATCCTTGATAAACAGAGATGAAAAATTACTCTACAAAATAATAGAAAATCAAATACAACAGCCCATTGCAAAGATTATTCCCCATGATCCTGTGGGGTTTATTCTAGGAACACAAGTTTAGCTTAACATATAAATCAATAAACAGGCTATACCCCATCAGCAGACTAAAGGACAAAAGCCAAGCATTCATCTCCACAGATGCAGAAATCCTAGCATCTCTTTATGATTAAAACTCAGAACAGATTAGGTACAGAAGGAATGAGCCTACACAATAAAGAAATGAATAACAAGTTCACAGCTAGCGTCATACCCAATGGGGCAAGCTGAAAGCCCTCTCTCTTAAATCTGGAACAACACAAAGATAAAATGCACCTGCAGCCCCTTTTATTCCCCTTAGCATTGGAAGTCCTGGCCAGAGAAACCAAGCAAGATAAACAGATAAAGGCTACTCAAAACAGAAGAAAGAAGTGAAGTTTGCAGATGAAATGATTTTATATGTATAAAACCTTGAATACTCTACCACAGAATCTATTAAAACTAATGCAATTGCAGTTTACAAAATCAACATAAAAAATCTGTAGCATTGCTTTATGCCAATAGAAAATTATCTAAAGAAGGAATCAAGAAAACAATATCATCTACAAGAGCTAAAACAAAAATTGATCTTAGATCTTTTGTGGTATGTGATAAAAAGCAACACAGAGACTAATGGAACAAAGTTGCAAAGAATGTTCATGGGGTAAAGAAGTGTCTCTTTGGTAAATGGTGCTGGGAAAATTGGATGTACACATGAAGAAGAATCAAAATAGACCCCTGTCTCTCACTACATCTGTGGTTACTGGAGGTTAGAGGGAATAGGCTGGACGTAGGGATGGAGGCAGGTTGATTGCTGGCTACCGAGGTAGAGTTAGATAGGATGAATACTCCTGTTGCTCATCCAGGTGACTACACGTAATGAAAATTATCCATGTGTTTCAAAAAAGCTAGAGAAAAGGATTCTGGATGTTTTCACCACAAAGAAAAGATGAATGTTTGAAGAGATAGATATCCTTCTCTCATTCGAATATTATACAATGTATACATGTATTAAACATCACATGATATCCCACAAAAATGTGCAATTTATATGTCAACTAAAAACAAATTTTAAAAAATTCTAACGATCTCTGTGAATACTCTGAACTCAAGAAGGTGGAGATTGACTTCATATCTTACCTACAGGCTACTTGTAGTGATTTTTTTTACAGGGTATACTATGAACAGAGGAAAGAAGAGTAAATTTGCTGTGTAGAAACCTGCACAACACTATCTGTCAGGAGATTAGAATTTATGTCAACTCTGATATCACAGTGACACTGTCAACCCTTGACAGGCTACAGTGAGAATGGCACATGACATCTGTGACAGTTCTAAAAACAAATGAACAAACAAACCCCTATGTCCATGGCCTAATCATGAGAAAAAGGCTTTAAAATTTTTAATTGAGGGACGTCGTACAAACTGCCTGACTAGTACCCATAAAGACTTCCAAAACCTAAGAGTCTGAGAAATTGTTAGTTAAGAGGAGTCAAAGTGACAGAAACATTAGATGTACTGTTGATTCTTAAATGGGGTGTTGAAGCAGAAAAAAGACATCTTCTGTAAATCTACAGGGGTTATAATAAGTTTATGAAGTAAATAAATGATCAAGCTTCTACCTATAAAAATGAATAAACTACCAGTACATAATATACATGAATGAACCACGAACACTTTGCCAAATAAAAGAAGCCAGATGCAAAAGACTACATATTATCTGACTCCACTCACATAAATTTGTGGAAAAGGAAATTCTTTAAGTAGAGAAAGTAAGTTAGTTGGTACCAAGGTTGAGCACAGGGACGGACTTCAAATGGGTGCAAGAGAATTGTGGGGGATTTAAAAATTGTTTTAAAACTATTATGATTATTATTATTGCACAAATCTATAAATGTGCTAAAATAACTTAAATGTGCACTTATAATGGGTCCCTTTATAATATGGAACTTATACCTGAACAGAGATGTAACACACACCACGACAAAGTAATGAGGTATAAAAGTAACAACAATGTAACAAGCAATGGGGCAAATGGGAGATGATTAGCTTTCTGATAAAAATCTGTAAAGGACACAACTTCACTTATTATTTTTGCAAAACAAAATCAGAACTCAATATAATCATGAAGAGACACCAAACCAAACCATATTCAGAGATTCTATGACATAAGCAACCTACGTTTCTGAAAAATGACTGTGTCAGGAAAGATCAAGAAAAGCAGAGGAACTAACTTACAGATAAAAACAAGATTCAAAAACACAATCAACAAAATGCAGTGAGTATTTTTAAACTAAATCTCAAATGAGAAAAGTAAATTTGAAAAATTTAAAAGACATTCTTAGGGCAACTGTCAAAACTGAAATGTGAAGTAGACATCCTGGTATTGGATCAATGTTTGAAATCCTAAATTTTTTTTATTTTTTTTATTTTTTACAGACTGCCTTTTGATTCATTATACACATATGGAGTACATCATTTCGTTTATATGGTTGTGCCCAATGTAGATTCATATCATTCGTGAAATCATACATGTACATAGGGCAATAATGTCTGTCTCATTCCACCATTTTTCATACCCTTCCTCCATCTCATTTCCCTCTATGTAATCTGAAGTTCCTCCATTCTCTCTTATTCCCCATCCCCCCTCCCCCATTATACATCATCATCCACTTATTAGGGAAAACATTTTGTCTTTGGTTTTGGGGGATTGACTTATCTCACTTAGCATGATATTCTCCAATTCCATCCATTTATTTGCAAATGCCACGATATTATTCTTCTTTATGACTGAATAATATTCCATTGTGTATATATACCACAGTTTCTTTATCCATTCACCTGTTGAAGGGCATGGGATGGATTTAAACTAAAACGCTTTTTCTCAGCAAAGGATACCATCAATAATGTGAAAAGACAGGCTACAAATCAGGAGAAAACCTTTTTCCATGCACTTCAGATACAGCACTAATCTACAAAATTTATAAAGAATTTATAAAACTTGACACCAAAAATACAAAGAACCCAATCAATAAATGGGCCAAGGAACTGGACAGACACTTTACAGAAGAAGATATACAGGCAATTAATAAATATATGAAAAAGTGTTCAACATCTCTAGTAATTAGAGAAATGCAAATTAAAACAGCTCTAAGATTTCATTTTACTCCAATTAGAATGGCTATTATCAAGAATACAAACAATAATGGATGTTGGCGTGGATGTGGGGAGAAAGGCACACTTTTACATTGCTGGTGGAGTTGCAAATTGGTGCAGCCACTCTGGAAATCAGTGTGGAGATTCCTCAGAAAACTTGGAATGGACCCACTTTTTGACCCAGTTATCCCACCTCTATTTTTACCCAAAAGACTTAAAATCACCATATTATAGTAACACTGCCACATCGATGTTCACAGCAGCTCAATTCACAATAGCTAGATTGTGGAACCAACCTAGATGCCCTTCAACAGACGAATGGATAATAAAATCCTAAATTTGATAACTGTCCTTTGATCTAATACATGAGAATGCCCTTTTCTGTTAAGAAATTGGTACTGAAGTATTAAAGGTAAGGTAACACCATGTCTGCAATTTATTATCAACTGGAATTCATATACTTGTTTTACTGAACATTACAGCATTGCATTTTTTCAAATTGAAGGTTTGTGGCTACTATATGTGGGCCTATCAGAGCCATTTCCCCAATATCTCAGATAATCATTGACATTTTTTAGCAACAAAGTATTTTTAAAATTAAGGCCCCTACATTATTAGACATAATTCTATTGCACACATAATAAATTCTATATTGTATAAATGTAGCTTTTATATGTACTACAAAACTATATATCTACATATACTGTAAACAATAGTACATTCATTTTGATGAAATAATTTTTTTATTATTATGAAGTATCTTTCTTTATGACTAGTACTGATTGATAAAACCTACTTTATCTGATATTAATATAGCTACAACTGTTTTCTTATATTATTGCAGTAAGTAGACTGTTGCTCATGGACAGAGGTGTTTACCTCTTCATTCTAAAATCTGTGTCACCTTTTATTATAAAAGGAATTTTGTAGATAGATATAGAAAGAGGGAGAGAATCAAAGAGCATACAAATGCTTTTGACTTACCATGGAATGATTTCCCAATAAATCCATCATAAGTTGAAATTATCATGTTAAAAATGTGCTTAACTCACTTGACCTACCAAACATGATGGTTTAGCAACACACAACACTGTGGAGGATCAGTTGCTTACTCCTGATTGCATGGCTGACTTGGGAGCTCCAGGCTGCTGCTGCTGCTTAGCAACACAAGAGATTATCGACCCAGATATCACCAGCTCAGGTAAAGATTAAAATTCAAAATTCAATGCTAGAGTTTCGAGCAGATTAAAAGTAAATATGAAAGACATTTGTGATGGAAATAACAATTATTTTAGTTTCATGTTGATGTTGTAACAAAATACAACAAACTGGGTATTTATTTTACAGTCCTGGAAGTCTGAGGAGGGTCTTTCAAAACTAAAATCAAGGTACAGGTAGGTCTGCATTTTTCCAGAGTTTCTAAGGGAGACTGTAGGTTGACTTTTCCAACGTCGAAAGGCTCTGCTCATGGCTGCATCTAATCTTGGCTTCTGTCCTCTCCTTTCTTTCTGACTTTGACCCTCTCAGAATCTGTTTACTTTTTATTTATTTTTTATTTTTGCAGACTGCATTTTGCTTCATTGTACACAGATGGCGTACAAATTTTTGTTTCTATGGTTGTTCACGATGTAGAGTCACAACATTGGGGTAATCATACACGTACATAGGGTAATGATGTCTGTCTCAGTCCACCATCTTTCATACCCGGGCCCCCTCCTCCCTCTCATTTCCCTCTACGTAATCTAAAGTTCATTTTATTTTTTTTCCATTACTGGGGATTGAACCCAGAGGTGCATAACCACTGGGCAACATCCCCAGCCCTTTTTTCATATGTTTTATTTGGAGACAGGGTCTTGCTAAATTGCTTAGGGACTGGCTAAGGTGCTGAGGCTGGCTTTGAACTTGCACTCAGTCTCCTGAGTCACTGGAATTAGAGGCATGCGCCACCACGCCTGGCTTTAAGAATCTCTTTTGATTACATGTAATCCTATATAGATAACCCAGGATAAGATCCTCATATCAAAAGATATAATTTAGTGTTCCCTTTTGTACTAAAAGATAACATATTAACAGATTTCAGAGATTAGTACGTAGATATCTTTACCAATGAGCAACAGTCTGCCTCCCACAGTAATCAAAAGAAAACTGTTCTGTCTGCATTAATATTAAGGTAGACTTTATCAATATATATTACTGGTCATAAATAAGGATATTTCACGATAAACATAAAACTCCTAAGAGTGCATTAATAAAATAATAGAACATCAAACCACTTAAAAGACTGACAGGGTAAGAGCAGAAATAGATCAATTCACTATTAGAATTGGAGAATTTGACTCTATTTCCTCAGTTATTTACAAAACAAGTAGGCAGATCACGTAAAATACAGAAGATATTAACTACGCCAAGGACTAGCTAACTTCTGAAATGTTCAGATAGTAAATATTTCAGGCTTTCAGTCCAGTCACTGTTAATCACTCAATTCTGATTCCGTCATGTGAAAGCAGTCGTCGATAAATGAATGTAAATGACTTAAATGAATGTATCTGGTGGTCCATTAACATTTCATTTACATAAAGCAGCTGGCCAGCAGGCCATAGTTTGCTCAGCTCTGAACTTATTAATTACACTCACCTAATTGAAATTTAGAAAACATTATTTTAGAATTTATGCTGTATATTCAACCAGGTGAACCACATTCTGGGTCATAAATGAGGCAATAAATTTCACAGAAGTGAAATCATACAGAGCATGTCGTTGGATCCCAGCAGAATTAAATGCAAACTCAATAAGAAAAACTTGCAGACAATCCCAGACTATGTGGAAGTTCTGCAATACCTATTAAAAGTGACTCAGATTAAAAACAAAATCTCCAGGGTAATTAGAAAAGATTTAAACTGAACAATAATAAAAATGCATCATAAAATATTTGTGAGATGAAACTAAAACAGGGCTAGAACAGAGTTTTATAAATATAAAGACATATTTAAAAAAATAAAATGATAAGGAACTTCAGGCTATCTAAATTCACAACTTAGCAAAGAAGAAAAAATGAAATGAACATGGCAAAACGGTGGAAGATTAATGCAGGAATTAATGAAATAGAACAAACATATTGTTAAGGGGGGAAAAAGCCAAAGATTTGTTCTTTAGAAAAATAAGATATAGAAATCTAAAAAGAAAAAAAAAATCACACAAGTTATTACAATCAAGAAAGAAATATGGACTGGGGACTGGGATGCAGTTCAGTGGTAGAGCACTTGCCTGGTATGCATGAGGCCTCAGCCTTGATCTCTAGCACAGTCAAAGGAAAAGAGGAGATAGCACTATAGTTCATAAATATCGACAGGACATAATGAGAAATTTTATGCCAAACAATTGGCAAGTGAATAGTGAAACAGAAAAATTATTTAAGACACACAAGTTACAAAAATAAAGACAAGAGGAAATAAAAATCTGAAGCATCCTATACCTATTTTATAAAATTCAAATTCAAAATCAAAACTTTTGAACAAAGAAAATTCTAGCCTTGATGCTTTTATTTGTGAATTCTATCAAATATTTAAGAAAGAAATAGTACCAATTCATTCAGAAATTCCTGGAAAGGGAACATTTCCAATGTGGTCTATGATGACATTGTAACCCTGACACCAACAAGTTGACAAGAATACCACATAAATATAAAAGACCTCCAGGATTAGTAAAATGTCTGCATAGAGGTGCACAGCACTCACCTCCCTCTACAAAAGAAGACCCAGAACGAGAAATAACTGCACTTAGCCAGGCAAGGTGGTGCACACCTCTAATCCCAGAGGCTCAGGAGGCTGAGGCAGGAGGATTGCAAGTTCAAAGCCAGCCTCAGCAATGCTGAGGCACTAAGCAACTCAGTGAGACCCTGTCTCTAAATACAATACAAAATAGGACTGGGAATGTGGGTCAGTGGTCAAGTGCCCCTGAGTTCAATTTCTGGTGCCCCACCACCACCAAAAATAAATAAATAACTGCACTTTGAGGTGAGAGACACTGAACCCATCAAGGCAGACTTGGGATCCCTGTAAGATGTGGAGACCTGGGATAGTGACATAGAGCACTCTCAGAACTGTAGGCCCGGTTCCCCAGAGGAGGAAACTTGCCCTTTCAGGGGGAAAGACGAACAAGAGAAACCCAGTGGGATCCATCTGCAATTGCCAGCAAGCCTAGTGACAGGAGAGTTCCACAGTCACCGCTGTCTTGCAGCCCAGTTGGGGGAGCTACCTGGAGATTGCACAGTAGTTTTACTTCATAAAGGGAACTTGCCTTGTCTCCTTTCCAGGTCCCAGAGCCCAGCTGCTACAGCAGGTGACATGGGGAGCAGAGCTGTGCTGCCAGCTTCTCATCAGTCCTGCACAACACCAGGCCAGAGAGCCACATGTTAATGCTACATGCTCGCCAGAGCCACCACCTACCACAACCAGTCCACAGCTGGCCCAAGTCACCACTGGACCTGAGGGTGTGCATTACACACACACACACACAAACACACACACACACAGCTTTCACTGATGAGGATACACTCACTCCAGTCTGTAACCCCAGAGCCAACACTCCCATTACTGGAACAGCCACCCAGTGGTTGTACCACCCCACTGCTGTATGCACCATGTTGACCTCAGGTTCTAGAGTATTCCTCACCCACATGGCCTCTGGTGGAGGGAAGGGCTCTTTGACCCTGACACAGTACATACTGTGCCCAAAATCTGTAATTACTTCTGAAAAAGTTAGAGTAACAACTACATTGCAGTACCCAACTGGAACCAAAGCTAATGTAACCTAACAAAGAGACACCCTAAGACACGATTAGGAGAAATCTATGCCCCCAAAAAGGATCTCATAAAATTGGCACAGACAACTGACACCTCAGATGCAAAAATCTCAATGTAGGGACACAAGAAGTATGAAGAAAACAAAGTCTCATGATGCCTCCAAAGGAGCACAGTAACTTTCAAGCCAAGGATATCCATGAAATGCCTTATAAAATATTTAAAAGAATGACTATAAGGGAACTAAGATTCAACAGAATACAGAAAGATAATTAAGTAAAAGTAGGAAGATAATTTGTGCTATGAATGAGAAATGTGGTGAAAAGATTGAGATTTTAAAAAAGAATCCAAGAGAAATTTTCAAAATCAATGCACAATTTAAAAAATAAGTCAAATAAAAAATACAGTTGAAAACCTCAACAGGCAAGATCAAGCAGGAAAATTAATCTGAACTTTTAAGACAGTTCTTTTATTCTTTTGAAATATCCTAGCCACACATAGAAAAAGAGAAAAATATGAATACAGCCTCCAAAAACTATAAGATACCATTAAAGGAATAAATATTTACATTTTTGATGTTTTTGAAAATAAAAGAAAGGGAAAGAAATAGTCAGTGAAATAACACCTGAAAACTTCCTCATTCTTGGGAAAGACAGGTCCATCCACGTGGAGAAGTTCTCTAGGACCCCAAATAGTCATTCCTAGAAAACATTCTAACCACAGCATGTTATAATCAAACTGTAAAACATGATAAAAATAGCAAGAGAAGAACACCAACTCACACTTAAAGGAAATTCCCTCATACTAACGGTATTTTTCTCATCAGAAGACTTACAGGTTAGAAGTAAATAGAGTGATTTACTACAAGTTCTGAGAGAAAAACACTGCCAACCAAGAATGATTTACCCAGCAAAGCTATATTTCAGAAATGAAGAAGTAATAAATATTTTCCAAGATAAGCAAAAATTGAGAGATGTCATCACTACCAGACTGGCCTTACAAAGGCTATTTAGGAGTGTCTTATATCCAGAAACTGAGAAAGACAAGAACTATCATGAAAACAGGTGAAAGTATAAAATGCACAGAACAGAAGATCCACATGAGAAATAGAGAGGAATCTAACGACCTCAAAACATTAAAACACCAGACCATAAAGATAAACAGGAGAGGAAGGAAAAAACAATCAAAACAAATAGGAGAAGATCAACAGGATGACAAGAGCAAATCATAGCTTACCAATAATTACCTTTACTGAAAACGAATTAATTTACCCAACTATGAGATCCAGATTGGCTAAATCAAAGAATAAACTGGTGCAGAGGCACACACCTACAGTTCTACCAAAACAACAGCAAACAAACAAACAAAAAAATAAGCAAGACCCAAAAGTATGCTGCCTAAAAGAGACTCACTTCATGAGTAAAGACACAAACTGAAAGGATGGGAAGAGATAGTCCATGTGCCTAATCCTTAGGCATTTGATAAAATTCAGCATCCTTCGTGATAAAAAATGCTGACCTAATTAGATATACAAGGAGTGTACTGCTATATGATAAAGGTTACATGTGACAAATCCAATGCTAGCATCATACGGAATGGGGGTTAGCTAAAAACATTTCCTCTAAGATCTGGAATAAGACAGGAGGTCCATTCTCACTGTCCTTAGAACAATGAAGTTTTAGCCAGAGCAATTATGCCAGAGGAAAAAGAAAAGGCAGATAAATAAGGTGGGAGGTGGGACGAAGTCAAATTATCTTTATTTGCAGATGATAGTATTCCATATAGAAAAAAAACAGGATTCACCAAAAAACTATGAGGACTGATGAATGAATTCAGGTAAAAAAAAAAAAAAAAAAAAGCCAGTATCATTTATATTTTCCTATAATGAACTTGAGAAAGAAATCATAAAAGTGATCTCGTTCACAACACTTAAGAGGAAAAAACAAAACTAGGAGTAAATTTATCCAAGGATGCCCTCTCTTAAGGAAAATCACAAACCATTGATGAAAGAAATTGAAGACAAAAACAATGGAAAGACCTCCTATGCCCATGAATTGAAAGAATTAATATTGCTAAGATGTCCATACTACTCAAAGTGACAGATTCAATGTAATTTCCATCAAAATAACAAATACATTATTCACAGAAATAGGAAAAAAACATTTTATTCGAAGTGCAAAATAATCCAAAATCAAAACAATTTTGAGCAAAAAGTTCCAAGCTGGAATATTATCTAGCTTCAAAATACACCACAAAGCCATAGTTACCAAAAGATCATGGTGAGGGCACTGAAACAAACATACAGATCAATGAAACAAAATAGAGATCTAAAAATAAACCCATACATCTTTAGCAAGCTGGTTACTGCAAAAAGTACCAAAAACATACCTCAAAGGAAAGATAACCTCTTCAGTAGATGTTGCAGAGAAAACCACATATCCATATATAGAAGAAGGAAATTAGATCCCTATCTCTTGTTCTGTACAAAAATCAATTCAAAATGGATCAATGACCTGAATATAAGAGATGAAACTATAAAATTACTAAAAAAAAAGCATGGGAGAAACACCTCAAGACACTGGTAGGCAATGATATTATTAGCTATGACTCTAAAAGCACAGACAACAAAATTTTAAAAATAGGAAAATAGGATAATATCTCCAGACAAGATGCTTCTGAGCAGCAAAGGAAACAATCAATAGAGTGAAAAGACAACATGTGAAATGGGATAAAATATTTGGAACTATTTATCTGACAAGGCATTAATATCCAGAATACATGAGGAACCCAAAAAGCTTAACAAGAAAATGCAAATAATCAATCCAATAAAAAGATGAGTAAATTATCTGATTAGATATTTCTCAAAAGAAGAAATGAGAGTGGCCAAGAAATACATTTAAAATGATGACTACTATTAGCAAATTGAAACCACCATGAAATATAATCTCACCTCAGAATGGTATCATCAAAAAGACAATAAACAAATAAACAAATAACAAATGCTGGTAAGATTGTGGAGAAAAGGAAACTTATACAATTTTTGTGGGAATGTTAATTAATTAGTATGACCACTATGGAGAACAACATGAAGGTTACTCTAGAATCTTAAAATAGATTTGCCATATGATCCAGCTGTCCTACTATTTGGTATATATCCAAAGGAAGTCAAATCAGCATAGCAAAGAGATGGCTGCACTCCCATCTTATTGAAGCACTATTCACAGCAACCAAAATATAGGGTCAACTTAGGTGTCCATCACGGAATGAATGGACATTAAAAAAAAGTAAGAGATATGTATCACAGTGGAATATTATTCAGCCATAAAAAGAATGAAATCCTGTCATTTCCATTAAAATGGAGGTAAGTGGATTATGTAAAGTATTAGGTAAAGAAAAAGACAAATACCACAAGTTCTCTCATATATGTGAACATTTAGAAATAGTCAATATGAATGTGGATCAGGGATGACTGGAAGTTGGGAATGATGGGAAGGGTTATGGAGGGAGTAAGAGGTATCAAAACATGGTTCGGTAGGTAGAATAAGTTCTGGTGTCCACAGCACGATTGGTAACTACAGTTTATGGTTCATAGTACCGTATTATATATTTTACAAAGAAAAATGAGAGAGGAGTTCAAAGTCAACCAACAAGAAATTTGATGAGATGAAAATGCTAACCATCCTGATTCAATCAGTGCCTCTATATGCCTATAGGGGGAAATCTGCAATACCCAGATCTGCACTGCTAGAGGGGAAGATACAAGAACAACATGAAAAAACAAGGGAAGAAAATGATCCAAACAAATCTAGATTCTATATTAATAGAATTCAATGACAGTATGGTAGAAGAAATATCAGAAAAGGACTTCAGATTATACATGATTAAGAAAATTCATGAAGCAAAGGGTGAGATAAGAGAGCAAATGCAGGCAATGAATGATAATACCAATAAGCTGAAAGAGCAACTGCAAGAAGCAAAAGATCATTTCAACAAAGAGATAGAGATTCTCAAAAAATACCAAATGGAAATTCTTGAAATGAAGGAAACAAAAACCAAATAAAAAACTCAATGGAAAGCATCACCAAAAGACTAGACCACTTGGAAGACAGAACCTCAGACGATGAAGACAAAATATTGAATCTTGAAAATAAAGTTGCCCAAACAGAGAAGATAGTAATAAATCATGAACAGAATCTCCAAGAACTATGGGACATCATGAAAAGACCAAATTTAAGAATTATTGGGATTGAGAAAGGCACAGAGATAAAAACCAAAGGAATGAACAACCTATTCAGTTATATAATATCAGAAAATTTCCCAAACCTGAAGAATGAAATGGAAAATCAAATACAAGAGACTTACAGACACCCAATAAACAAACTCACAACAGATCCACACCAAGGCACATTATAATGAAAATGCCTAACATTCAAAATAAAGATAGGATTTTGAAGGCCGCGAGAGAAAAGCATCAGATTACATATAGGGGGAAACCAATACAGAGAGCAGCCGACTTCTCAACCCAGACTCTAAAAGCTAGGAGGGCCTGGAACAACGTATTAGAAGCTCTGAAAGAACATGGTTGCCAACCAAGAATCCTATACCCAGCAAAACTAACCTTCAGATTTGAAGATGAAATAAAATCCTTCCATGATAAACAAAAGTTAAAAGAATTTACAACTAGAAAGCCTGTGCTACAGAATGTTCTCAACAAAATATTCTATGAGGAGGAAATGAAAAACAACAATGTAGGTTAGCAAAGGGAGGATCTACCTTAGAGAAAAATCACTCAAAGGAGAAACCAAGCCAAATTAAAAACCAAAAATAAGCCCAAATGACTGGGAATACAAATCATATCTCCATAATAACCCTGAACATTAATGGCCTAAACTCATCAATCAAAAGACATAGACTGGCAGAATGGATTAAAAAGAAAGACCCAACAAAATGCTGCCTGCAAGAGACTCATCTCATAGAAAAAGACATCCCCAGACTAAAGGTGAAAGGATGGGGAAAAAACTACTACACACATGGACTCAGTAAAAAATCGGGGGTTTCCAACCTTATAACAGATAAAGTGGACTTCATGCCAAAGTTACTCAGAAGGGATAAAGAAGGACATTTCATACTGCTTAAGGGAAACATAAATCAGGAAGACATAACGATAGTAAATATTTATGCCACAAACAATGGTGCATCCCTGTACATCAAACAAATCCTTCTCAATTTCAGGAATCAAGTAGACCACAACACAATAATTCTGGGTGACTTCAACACACCGCTGTCACCACTAGATAGACCTTCCAAAGAAAAACCAACCAAGGAAACCATAACACTCAATAACACAATCAATAACCTAGACTTAATAGGCATATATAGAATATTCCATCCATCAACGAGCAGATTCACTTTCTTCTAGCAGCACATGGAACCTTCTCGAAAATAGACCATATGTTATGCCACAAAGCTACCCTTAGGAAATGCAAAAATATAGAGATACTGCCTTGTGTTCTACCAGATCATAATGGACTGAGAATAGAAATCAATGACAAAATAAAAAATAGAAATTACTCCAACACCTGGAGACAACTAATATGCTATTGAATGAAGCATGGATAACAGAAAACATCAGGGAGGAGATTAAAAAATTCTTAGAGGTCAATGAGAATGATGATACAACATATCTAAATCTCTGAGACACTATGAAAGCAGTACTAAGAGGAAAACTCATTCCATGCAGTGCATTCTAGAAAAGAATGAAAAGTCAACAACTAAATGACCTAACATTATAGCTCAAAGCCCGAGAAAAAGAAGAACAGCAAAAGTAGCACAAGACAGGAAATAATTAAAATCAGAGTTGAAATCAATGAAATTGAAACAAAAGAAACAATTCGAAAAGTTGACAAAACAAAAAGTTGGTTCTTTGAAAAAGTAAACAAAATAGACAAACCCTTAGCCATACTAACAAAGAGAAGGAGAGAGAAAACTCAATTACAAAAATTCATGATGAAAAAGGAAATATCACGACTCACACCACTGAGATACAGAACATAATGAGAAGCTATTTGAAAATCTGTATTCCAACAAAATAGAAACTCCCGAAGACATTGACAAATTTCTAGAGACATATGCTCCTCTCAAACTGAACTAGGAGGACATACACAATTAAAACAGATCAATATCAAGCAATGAAATAGAAGAAGGCATTAAAAACCTACCATCCAAGAAAAGCCGAGGACCAGACAGATTCTCAGCCAAGATCTACAAGACCTTCAAAGAAGAACTCATTCCAATACTTTTCAAAGCACTCCAGGAAATAGAAAAGGAGGGTACCCTACCAAACTCATTCTATGAAGCTAATATCACCCTCATACCCAAACCAGGCAAAGATACATCAAGGAAAGAAAATTTTAGACCAATATCCTTGGTGAATATAGATGCAAAGATCCTTAACAAAATATTGACAAACTGTATCCAAAAACATATTAAGAAAATGTTTTTGGACATTTTCCAAGTGGGGTTCATCCCTGGAAAGCAAGGATGGTTTAACATCCGTAAATAAATAAACGTAATCCGTCTTAAGGATTAGACTTAAGGATAAGAATCATATGGTCATTTCAATTGACACAGAAAAAGCGTTTGACAAAATACAACACCCCTTCATTATCAAAACACTAGAAAAAATAGGGACACTAGGAGCATACTTGAACATTGTAAAAGCTATTTATGCTAAGCCCATGACCAACATCATTCTTAATGGAGAAAAACTGAAAGCATTTCCTTTAAAAATGGGAACAAGACAGGGATGTCCTCTTTCATAACTTCCATTCAACATTGTCCTCAAAACTCTAGCCAGAGCAATTAGACAGACTAAAGAAATTAAAGGGATATGACTAGGAATAGAGGAACTTAAGCTGTCACTATTTGCTGATGACATGATTCTATATATAGAGGATCCAAAAAACTCCTCCAGAAAACTTCTAGACCTCATCAATGAATTCAGCAAAATAGCAAGCTATAAAATAAACACATATAAATCTAAAGCATTTTTATATGCAAGCGATGAAACATTTGAAAGGGAAATGAGGAAAACAACTCCATTTGCAATAGCCTCAAAAAAAATGAAATACTTGGGAATCAATCTAACCAAAGAGGTAAAAGATCTCTACAATGAAAAGTACAAAACATTGAAGAAAGAAATTGAGGAAGACCTTAGAAGATGGAAAGATCTCCCAAGTTCTTGGACAGGCAGAATTAATATTGTCAAAATGGCCATACTACCAAAAGTGCTATACAGATTCAATGTAATTCCAATTAAAATCCCAATGAGGTACCTTATAGAAATAGAGCAAGCAATCATGAAATTCATCTGGAAGAATAAGAAACCCAGAATAGCTACAGCAATCCTTAGCAGAAAGAGTGAAGCAGGAGGTATCGCAATACCAGATCTTCAACTCTACTACAAAGCAATAGTAACAAAAATGATATGGTATTGGCACCAAAATAGACAGGTCGTACAGAATAGAGGACATGGACACAAACCCAAATAAATACAATTTTCTCATACTAGACAAAGGGGCCAAAAATATGCAATGGAGAAAAGATAGCCTCTTCAACAAATGGTGCTGGGAAACTGGAAATCCACATGTAGCAGAATGAAACTAAACCCCTATCTCTCATCCTGCAGAAAACTCAACTCAAAATGGACCATGGACCTTGGAATCAGACCAGAGCCCCTGCATCTTATAGAAGATGAAGTAGGTCAAATCTTCAATATGTCGGCTTAGGATCAGACTTCCTTAACAGGACTCCCATAACGCGAGAAATAAGAGCAAGAATCAATAACTGGTTTAGATTCAAACTAAAAAGCTTTCTCTCAGCAACAGAAACTATCAGCAATGTGAAAAGAGAACCTACAGAGTGGGAGAAAATCTTTGCCACTCACACTTCAGATAGAGCACTAATCTCCAGAATCTATAAAGAACTCAAAACACTCTACACCAAGAATACAAATAATTCAATCAACAAATGGACTAAGGAAATGAACAGACGCTTCACAGAAGAAGATCTACAAGCAATTAACAGATATATGAAAAAAGTTCAACATCTCTAGTAATAAGAGAAATGCAAATCAAAACTACCCTAAGATTCCTTCTCACTCCAATTGGAATGGCGATTATCAAGAATACTAGCATCAATAGGTGTTGGCGAGGATGTGGGGAAAATGGTAAACTCATGCATTGCTGGTGGGCTTCAAATTAGTGCAGCCACTCTAGAAAGCAGTGTGGAGATTCCTCAGAAAACTTGGAATGGACCCACCATTTGACGCAGCTATCCCACTCCTCGCCCTATACCCAAAGGACTTAAAATCATCATACAACAGAGATACAGCCACATCAATGTTCATAGCTGCTCAATTCACAATAGCCAAATTGTGGAACCAAACTAGATGTCCTTCAATTGATGAATGGATAAAGAAACTGTGGTATATATATACAATGGAATATTACTCAGCTATAAAGAATAATAAAATTATGGCATTTGTAGGCAAATGGATGAAATTGCAGAATATCATGCTAAGTGAGATAAGCCAATCTCCAAACACCAAAGGAACAATGATCTCGCTGATAAGTGGATGATGACACATAATGGGGGGTGAGGTGGGGCAAGAATGAAGGAAGGCGGGTCTGTATAGAGGGAAAAGAGGGGTGGGAGGGATGGGGGTGTAGGAAAAAATGATAGAATGAATCAGACACCATTACCCTATGTAAATGTATGATTACACAAATGGTATGCCATTACTCCATGTACAAACAGAAACAACATGTATACCATTTTTTTCAATAAAAATAAATTTTAAAAAAGAAAAAATAAATTTGCATAATTTATTTTTAAATTTCCACTTTTTTGTAGCTCAAAAGACACCCCCATCTCCCCTTTTTCTTTCAGTCAAATTATAAATTAATTGGTAAAATAAAACTAAGTAGTAGTAAGGAGACAAAATATTACTTTTCTAAAGAAGAAAAAAAAAAAAGAAACCTGGAAAGTGCACCTAACAGCAATGGGCAGGTGAACTTTTGAAGAGCAAGCAGAGGACCAGGCAGGTGGGGCCATTTCCTCACAAGTCCTGCACTGCCAGATAAACACCCCCAGGGAGGTGGCCAAGGACCTTGGGGGCACATGCTGTTTGCAGGCTGCCCAATTCCCAAGGAAGAGCTCTGTGGCTCTCTGCATCGGGGATAGGACAGTTCTTTTCCCACCATCATGACCCTATTTTACAGAATCAAATTTTAGGTCTTTTCCTTTGGGTTTCCACCTGGGACAACCAACAAACACAACCCGTCCCCGAGAAAGCTCTTAATCCTAAAGCATGTACGACAGCCAACTCGTTTTGTTACCCAAGATCTAAACTAATTGGGAAGCAATGCAAAGATCAGGCGTACTACAGATGGAAATGTCGTCTCTTTAAGTCAATGGTACTGGATGAAGTAACCCATGGATGTGGGACAAACCCCAGCAGAGCGAGGAGTGACCTGCCCAGGGACAGGCCGTGATAGCCCCTCTGTAGAGACGGAGACTTGGCTCCTAAACCACTGTGTCTGAAAGCAACTGAGAGCACATTTCCTCTGTGGGCCGCCGGTTCCTTAGATCATGGGAAGAAGGTCCAGGAGCTCACAATTCAGTTCCTGATCTCAACTGCTTGCCGAGGCGACTTGGTGAGGAGCCAAGACACAGAGGTCGGGCTGCTCCTTTCACAGGGAGGAGAGCTCAGTGCTGAGAACACACAGCCACCACGACCACCCCACTCTTTCCCCTCCCCAGCAACTCTGCCCCCCGTATTGCTAAGCACTGGAGTCACTGCTGGGGCTCCTTTGTTATCAATGAGTTGTATAACAGATGTCCATACACATCGCTGTCATGCCACACCTCTGATGGTTTGGGTAGAAATACTTTCCACAGGCAGCAATCCTGGGCTCGCACCTTAAGGCTGTTCACACACTGTCTCAACATCCTCAGGAAGGACAGACGTGTATGCAGAACCATTGCATTACGCCTCCCTGTGAGGAAGAAACAGGCCTTTTGAAGCTAAGCCCGTGGGACAAGGGCAGTGTTCAGTGCCAGACCAGCTTTATTTCGCCGTGAGCTCAACCGCAGTCCAATGCAGCAGGCGCTGTCAGTAGCCACCTAAGAGGTAAAAGCTGAGGCGTGGCCAGGTGAAGGCACCTGCTTGAAGCCTTGTTGCTGATGACTAGTTCAGACACTCAAATGCAAGCTTTTCTGGCCTCCTTATCATGCTCTGGATCACAATTGTTTAAAAAGAGATTTGCAGGGATCACATCATGGTTTAAGTCCCATGAAATACAACAGGTAAAGGAGGTGAAGATATCTCACCCCAATATATGCCGCTCTGGCATATGATTATTTGGAGCTGAGGCACATGATTATTTTGAGGGGAGAAACAGCAGATGCGACAGCTCCACTTTACTATCTAGGTAGAGGTCATAAAATTTCCCAGGAGAGAAGTCTCCTCTGTGTACCATGAGGAGAGTACCCTCACCACAGTGATGCCAAAATGGACCCTTGAGGACTCGCTCACTAAAACAACCCTGATCTTTCCTTGTACTCCTCCACCTCATAGATTCCTGACTCACTGTCCCTCAATTTACTGCCCCTGGCCAAAATCCTTTATCTTATCACTTCACGAATGCATAATTTCTTTCCTAAAAGGCAAAAACCTTTCTGTTCTTGTCATTTCTTTGGGTCTTCATTCTCTTTCAAAAACCCCCATATACATGTAAAAATTACAAGATATACATGCTGTTCTCCTGTTCATCAATCTTATGTCAGTCTAATCGTTAGACCCGACTGGAGGCCTTAAAAAATTAGAGAGTTTGAACGAGAATCCTGCTTCTCAAGCTGGAGGCTCAGCTCCTTCTTGGCTCTGTGCCTGGAAGTACGGTCTACTTATCATTTATTCATTGAGATAAAATTCTTGGAACCAAGAGTACTGCTGGTGAGAAGGAACAGAGCCATTTGCAAACAGGTGGCACTCAAGGACAGCCTGGGAAAATCCCTTCCTCCCTGAATTGTTACCCACCAAAAACTTTCCCGTTCTCCCCATCCACTTAGTGACTCTTTCCCAGTTCCATGGACTTCCCAGTTAAGATTTCACCTCACCCAGTCAGAAGTTAAAAGAAAGAATAATGAAAATGAATATGACTCATTCTACTAAAAATGAAATCTGGTGGACAAGTGTGAAGGTCTTGCACCCTTGAAAGAAAATTCAGTCATTCTTTCAAGATTAGTTATTTGTGACTTGCCTGGCACTGTGCTGGGGATAACACAGTGAGCAAGATCAGGTCCATTCCTGCTTTCTGGAGTTATTGGAAAACCAAAAATCTCTGAGAGCTCAAAGTAATTGTTGGGTGCTGGAGAGCTCACTGAACAAAGTCAACAGTGTGTGCAAAGGTCCTGTGGTGGGAAAGAGCATGGTGTAGTGTCAGGGAAAAAGCACAGTGGGTGGAGCCCAGAGAACAAAGAAGAGGGAGATTTGAGATGAAATGAGGCTGTAGGGGCAGCCCACAAATGGACTAGTAAACTGCTTTCAGGGGTTTTAAATTTATTCAAAACAAAGAAACACTGAAAGGTTTTGAATAGAGTGTAGGATGTGGGCGTGATGTGCACAGGTACCCTTTTGAGAAGGCTATGGTGTTAGCCAGGTCTTTGGTGTTAGCCAGGAGAAGGACTGGAGAAGGGAGGACAGCAAACCTCCCCAGGCTGAGGAGGGACAGGAAGAGTCACTGCCCTCCAGTAGCTGACTGCCTTTTCTTGTCCACTTTGCTCCTGCCCAGTGCTGTTCTAGGAGGAACCCTGTCTCTCTTCTTTATATTCCCTCAGGTCTGAAGCCCGGTTGAGAAACTCTAGTTTTCTACATGGGGGGTCTGCAGTTAGAGGGGAAACACACACACACACACACACACACACACACACACACACACATACACACACACACCAGCCCTCCTTCCCCAGTTTTGAACTTTTTAACTTAAAAAGTCTAAACCAATAATTAAAAGAAAAGTTTTTTTTTTTTTTTCTAGCAGAAAAAAATCACTGGTTTTATCAGAGCCAGGCCTCCCCTCCCACACTGTGACTCAAGTCCCTGGAGTGTTTTCTGTCTCCATTTAAGGGGCAAGCGTATCCCAAGGCCTTGTGACTGGAGGACTGTGCGACCCCAACAGAGGGGCTTCATTTTCTGCAGAATCTCCACAGTCAGGGCAGAAGGAAGAAGAGAAGGAGGGAAGGAAGAAGGGAGGGAGGGAAGAAGGAAGGAGAAAGAAAGATAAGAAGGAAGAGAGAGGAAGGGAGGGCGGGAGGGAGGGAGGAAGGAAGAAAGATAAGAAAGATCAGCTGGGACTGATGCTTCCAAATCAGACATTCCTCCCTTTAAATTTGGTTTTGCTGAGGGTACATACTGAGGGTTGACATATTTGACTCCATGTAACTGTTATAGGTCAGGCTATATAGGCAATGACTAAACAGACTCCATTTTACCTTGAGATTCCATGTAGGAAATGCTTCTCCCATGGGAACGCCCGCCTCTGTACCCATCAACAGTTGCTTAGCAGGACTTGTTTGGCAATACAAAATGATGAAATGTCAATTCTTGTATAATGAAAAATTGTTCTCTTTTTGATTCCTAGTTTCCTAAACAATGTACCATGTTAATGGTAATGTCAACAGTGATTGTTTAGATGTTAGTAACCATTCTTTTGTTTGTACCTAAGTAAGGTCATTTTGACCTACTGCCCCCTCTGCTAATAATTACAGATCCCATGATGCTAATTTGTCATTTTGAATCATAGGAACAGACACTTATGATTGATGTACTGACTTATGGTGTAAAAACCCCTGCAACCCTATGGTTGGGGTTGTTTTCCCAATAGTCATTTTTTGGGGGCATTGTATGCAACAGTCAGCCAGCTTAATAAAGACTCTAAATTTGGACTTCTCAGTGGTGATTGGTCTGTTCTTATGTTGCACCCCATAATACTAAAATTATAGCATTGTAATTAGATATGATTTTGCCAGGGCCAAATCAATCATAGCAGATAACCTCTTGAATTTTGATTCTCTGAATTACAAACTAGTTCTCTTTGCCAAATCTGATAACTCATTAGCAGGCATTTTTAATATATTCATTAGGAACATCTAGCCCAGAATAGAACGAAGTGGTCAGGTCTCCGGAGGCCTGATTCCAGGTTGTCATGGTAGCATAAACTAGTACAAGTTCATAAACAAAGGACTCCCTGTACTTCCCCGAGAGATTTTAAATAATGTATTTTTGAAACACTGATAGGAAAAACTTTGTCCTCAGGAGTCACCACACAATTGGTGCCAAATAACTAATTAACTGATTGATCAATACATCGTCCCAGACTGGTGATCAGTTAATCCTGAAATACAGGCAAAGCAGGAGTCTGACACTCATGACTTGATTGTACACCCACTGGCTCCTGCTATGCCCACTTCTCTCCCCAGGTATCCGGAGCTCACCCTTTACTGGGCTGAGTCCCCTCTGACATATAAGGGCACATGGGTGGGTGTGCATTTCATTTACTTTTTCCACCTTGAAGGAGCCCCCTCATGCCTGCCCTTCCCCCTGAGCCCCACAGCCCTCCAGCCCCTGTGGGAACACCGTAGTCTGTCCCCGGGACCAGTGGAGCCTCATCCATGATCCAGACCCTGTCTATTTTTTGTCCAAGTAGATCTCCCCTCTCCAAGAACCAGTCCCCTCTTCTTCACCTAGCCAAACCTGTTGTAAAGGTGACTGATGTTATTCCTGAAATTCTGATTAATTGCAATCTTAATGTGTTGCAGAGGTTCCCAGCATTTCCTACACATTGACTTTGTACTATCCCTCTTCTCAGACCCTGTCTTCTCCCATTTTCTAAGGAAAATTTACTCATTCTTCCTGTCCAGCTCAAATCTAACCTTCTTTAGCAAGCTGTCTACTATAGTTCCACTTGATGTGATGTATTCCTCCTTTATTGCTTAGGTGAGTATCTAAATTCTCCACACAAATAGCAAGCCATTTGACCTGCCATGCCTTGCTTTCTTCATCTGCAAAATTTCATAGAAATGTCATGAAGATTAGATCACATTAGAAAGTTCTTTACACCCGGTTCATGTTCACAAATAAAGGCAACTATCAGTATTATTCATATCCCTTAGTAAAATGAGGCTCACTTGTCACGTTGTTTATGGATTCATCTCTGCTTCTTCCCCCACTTCCTACCCCTCCTCCATTGTGAAAAACTTGGGAGACAAACTGACAATTCATCATCGGAAGCCCAACCTCACAAAGGGGCTGGGATGAAAAGTGTTAATTATTACTTTAAAAATCTGAAGTTTTCTAGAATTCTGGAATCCAGAAGTTCCCAACTATTTGTGGTTTTCTATATTTAAAATTAAAATTGATCTAAGTTAAAATTATGTTCCTCAATCAAACTAGCTGCAGTTCAAGTGTTCAACAGCCACATGTGGTTAATGGCTAACATTTTGGACGGCACAGGTTGAGAACATTTTCATCACTGCATAAATTCTTATTGGACTGGACTGGTCTAAATGCAAAATACAATGACATACCACTCCGTGGTGGGCCAGACTTCCACCTGCCCCCAAACAAAGCAAGGTTTCCTCCTGGAAACCCGCACCAGAAGTCAGAAGACCAGGTCTTCCCGTCACTTGCTGCCATCTGACCTGGGACAAGGAACTCAACGCTGAGCTCCAGTTTTCTCCCCTGAAAAATGGGGAGGAAAAGAGAACCAAAATGTTCTGATTTCAGAGTTTACAATATTAGTGGTACCACAATACCACATCAGGCTTAAATAGTAATGTCTTTCTTTCAAGGTCTTGAATCAGTCCAAACTCTTCACCCCACCTCCTGCCCCAGGGGGAATAAGGGAGATGGAAGCAAATTAAACTGTCCCATGCGCACCTGGACCACCCATGGGGGCAGAGAGCGGCCTGTGCTGGCAACTCTAACGCCTGCTCTGAGAGGTTAGGCAAGGATGGGCCACCTCCTCAGATGGACCAGGAGATCCATGAGAGACATTAAGTCCTGTTTCCTTCTGAGTCCCCTCCTCACATGCAGTGGGCACCCACTGAATGCTTGTTGAGGTGACGGTGAGGAAGGAGCCCAACCCCCAGCCTCAAGAAGCTTGGGCACAGGACGATGATGAGAAAGAGCACTGACCTTGTAGCTGGGAGTCTTGGGGGTTCTCAGTCCTGCCATGAAGTCCCCCCCGAGGACCTGGTGAATTGCTGGCCGGGTTCCTTCATCCGTAGAGTGGAGGTCCTGGCCCCTCTCCCTCAGTCCCACCCAGGCCCAGTGGGTGAAGGCAGTGAGAGAATGGGGTGCTCTTTAGACTATAACTGTGGCCTGGCTGCAGCGCCTGGGATCCACCAGCATCTAATCCTCTCCATTTGTGAGTTTCAAAAAATGTTCAATTATTGACAAGATACTTAAAATAATGATAGCATTTCCCATCCCTTCTTGAAATGAGATAGGACCATACCATTAAGTTCTAAGCAACAGGCTATTGGTGGAAGCGTTGTGTGGCTTCCTAGGAAGCACACCCTGGAGTATGGAAAGAGACAACGGCTGGAGCTGAGTGGCCCTGTTGAACAAGGAGCAGGTGAGAGAGCAGCAAGGTCAAAGGTGCCCAGTGCCTTAAAACTTTGTGAATCACTCTACAAGTGCTGCTCCATCCATCTCCTGGATTTGGCATGAAAAAATATTCCTTCTTAAACTACTTTTTAAATTTTGTTTATTTTTCTTGATTTATTTTAGTTACATATAATTAGAATATATTTTGACATAATCACAAAAGCATGGAATATAATTTGCTCTAAATCAATCCCCAGACGCTCCCCCTTCTCCCCTCCCTCTACTCTACTGATCTTTCTGCAATTTTTTGATAGTTTTCCTTTCATTTTTAATCAGTATCTTGTGGATATGCTTGATGTTGGGATTCACTGTGCTGTATTCCTGTGTGGACAAGGAAAGTTGAGCTAGATTCATTCCACTGTTCTTCCCTTTTCCCAGCTTACTCCCCCTCAGCTACTGATCTTTCCTCTATTTTGATGAAATTCCCTCTCCCTTTTTTTCCTTTTTCTCTGTCTCCCCTACCCTCTTTATTTTGGATCAGCCTCCAAATATCAGAGAAAACATTTACTGGTTCTGACTTATTTCACTTAGCATGACAGTCACTTAGCATGACATCCATTTACCAGCAAATGCCATAATTCCATTCTTCCTTATGGCTGAGAGACCTCCATTGTGTATATATACCACATTTTCTTTATCTATTTGTCTGTTGATGGACACGTTGGCTGTTTCCATAAATTGACAATTGTGAATTGTGCTGCTATAAATGTTGGTAAGCACGTATCCTTATAGCATGTTGATTTTAGTTCTTTAAGATAAATACTACAGAGTGGAATAACTAGTTATATGGTGGTTCCCTTCTTAGACTTTTGAGGAGTCTCCATACTGATTTCCAAAGCAATTGTATTAATTTGCAGCCCCACCAACAAAGTGTAAGTGTTATTTTCTTCACAGTGAGTGTTAGATGCTCCTTGGACAGCTCTCCAGAGCTTTCCTTGTTGGAGAGGTTACAGATTCTGCTTTCCAAAGAGCTGGTGACAAAGTGAGTGGTAGAGACTCAGGCCACCTCCCAACATTTCTTGAGGCTTCTTGGGTCTGTGAGATTTGTTGGGACCATGTGGCTCCACTGTTCCAGGGAAAGCCTGGCTCAGAGCCAGGTGGAGCTGTCTCACCCACACAGAGCAGCTAGGAGAGGGACAGCAGCTTCTGTGGGTGGGGCACTCCTGTGCCACCCCCTGGTCTGAACTTCACTCATTTTACACCTGTGGGTGACCCTGTCAGGTGGGTTGAGCTGTCCCCTCTTCACATACAGAGAAGCTGAGAATGAGGAGTGAAAGTAAGCAGCCCAGCTCACACGTCTGATGAGTGCAGGGGCCAGGCGTGGGTCCAGGGGTGACTGACTTTAAGGCCCTTGGACTTGATCCTCATGCCTCTTCCAGCTGTGTCCTAACTCCTGCACGAGTCTGCACCAGAAGACTACAGGGGGCTTAGGATAACGTAATCTGCTGCACTCTAGAGCTCCAGGCATCTCGTTTCACAGAGGAGGAAAGTCATGGAGACCTGCCCAGGATCCTAGTGAGCCAGGGACAGAGACAAGGCTCAATCTCTGCCCCTTGAGCCGGGCCAGATCAGTTTTCCCTGCACTTCTGCTGCCTTCTGCCACCGGGCACAGCGGTTCCCATCGGGAGTGAGCTCTGCTCTCTCACAAAAAGTGATGTCGGCAGGAGGACGTCTGACACCAGGCACTCAGCACCTTTTCACCTGTCCCTGCTCTGAGTCTTCAAGGAGCCTCCGACTCAGGATCTCTGGTCACAGGGATCCAGCAGAGACACTGCTGCCTGGAAGTGCTTAGCATGGGGACCGGCTGGACCCGTGGTGCCAGTGCTGAGAGGGGGGCCCAGCGCCATGTGCAATCAGGTGGGAGCTCACCTCCTGGGCTTCAGGGAGGGCAGCCGACAGCAGCCAGAGGGAGGCAGGAAGGACAGAAACCTCTGCCAGTCAGGGGACACTGGGGTCCTGGGTAGAGAGGGTGAGGGGGTTGCTGGGGCCTTTTATACCCCTGGCTCCCTGCGCAGAGCAGGAGCTCATCTTCAGACTTTCTTGTTCCAGGCCCTGCCTGGCCTTCCAGCCTCCTTTCCAGAATGACCCCAGGCTAGACCATTCTCCCCATTTAAAGCACTAGGTCTTGGGACACATGAAAAGCCTGCCACAGACCCCCCCAAGCTCTTCTCCTTTGACTTGATATGAGGGTGAAAGAGCCCACCTCCGCCCCAGAGAGAGGGGAGCCCCAGAGAGAGGGGAGCGGGGTTTGCCACATCACCTCAACAGTTTTTTCCAAGGCAGAAGCCTCTCTCTGACTCTTAAATGGACACATCTTCCTATGAGACAGCTGTCATTTCCATTTTACAGAAGAGAGGAAGAGGAGAGGGAAACATAAAGTGCCTTGTCTCCTTCACCTGTTGGAGTGTGAAGGGCCCTCAAGGAAGCTGGGCTTGCCTGACTGTAAACTCTACACTCACCATTACTCCACAGTTTCCCCAGACAAGCTCCCAAGACAGACTGCTCCCCTCTCCATGTCTCACACACACACACCAGGCGTGTGCACACATGTGTGTGCGTGAGAGACAGCCCATTACGCTTGTGCATGACTGTAGCCAATGCCAAGACCAAGTCCCTGATCCATCAGCAGCTCAGTTCTCCCACGCCTCTGGAATTCAGTGTCCACTTCTAGATTCTGTAAGTTGAGGCCTCACCCCTATCAAGGTGGCCTGCTGGTCGAAATCTAAGAAGACCTCCACTGTCCTTTTCATGCATGTGACCCACATCTAGTCTCACACGTCAGGAGGGTGTTTGTGTGTGTGTGTGTGTGTGTGTGTGTGAGCCTCTCTCATCTGTGAATGAACTGTAGTCCAATGCCAAGACCTCCTCTCAACCCACAAACTCCCTAAGCTTCTGTGTTTTACTATCAGACACTACTTCCTCCTGTCTTTGTGTGTGTGTTATTTCATTTTACTTTTTCCCAGCTTTATTAAGGTATAATTAAAAATTAAAATCAAATATATTTAAAATGTGATAATTAGATACACCAATCTTGTGTTGGAAAATGATCATGTCAGTCTACATACTATCCCTGCCTAGTTACCCTGCTATGTATGGTAGAGCGCTTAGGCTCTGCTTTCTTGGCTAATTTCTGGTATACAATACAGCATGATTAAGCACAGTGGCCATTGTCCTTGTTCGTCCTGCAGTTAATGTCTGTGCCCTCCTCCTGTCTTGAGAAACCTGTTTGCCCAGGTGTGTGGGAGCATGGTGTCCTGTGGCAGCAGGGACAGCACCTCATTCTGACGTTGTCTCCTTTCCCACCTGACCTCTGGGCCTGGGTAACACTGCACTGAGAGCAAACTCTCTTTCCTCCATGACCACACATTGCAGAGTGTCTACTGTCCCTCAGAACCCAAGGCCCAGGGGACTGGAGTGAGATTTCAGGACCTCCCCTCCCCGCTCACCAGGGGTGGAGCCAGGGCTCATCCCAGCCTTACCTGACTGTCAGGGCAGCTGTGGGAGGTCAGGCCAAAGCTGCAACGTCCTCGGAGCTGCCCAGGAGCCTGAGACTGGGACACTGAGCCCCAGGTAGTTTTGAACAGCCCAGGTTGTGCAGTCAGGGGTCAGTCAGGTCTGGGAGAGGTAAGTGTTCAGAGAGCAGAGCCTATAACTCTCCCTCATTTTCTTCTCTTTTTTCCACCCCTGGGCCTGGGTGACCACCTTTCTCAGTTTTACCCTTTTGCACAGTCCTCCCTCCCTCTTGATAGCAAGCATCCAGCCTGTCTGCACAGGCTGCTTTGATCTTGCTTCTCTGTGCAGCCCCAGTGAGAGAGCACAGGCACTGCTTCATACAATGCTGGGGTGCCACTGGCATTGTGTTCTTGGGGAGTGGTGCCCCTGGAGTTGTGGAGTGGCATGGACTGACACAGCAGAACTACACGGAGCTGTGTTGGAATTTGAACTGAGCTGAACACAGGTATGTGACAAGAATAGCAGGGAAGGAGGGGTGAGTGAGGTTAGGGTGGCAGGAGAGGGGCTGACAAGGACTCTAGAACTGGGGCTCAGAAACAGGGGCTCCTGTCCCAGCCCAGCCACTTCTGTACCCTGCTCAGAGCTCCCCTCTGAAGGGGCAACACAGCGCTGATTCCTATACCTCCAGGAGAGATGCCCCTTCCAAATTCTCCCTCCCCCAGGTAAGGCCAGGAGGGAACAGACAGTGGTGTATGGGAGCTTTTAGACTCTGTCGAATTTGACTTTAAAACCCAAACCATGGACACTTGCCAGGGTGGAGGCCAGTTGGAAGTACAGAGAGACTGCCCAAGATTCTTCTTGGGGAGAGAAGCATTGGCAGGAAACAGGGGAGCACGCAGGCAGCAGCCAGAACGAAGCTCCCTTCCATGTAAAAGCCGATTCTGCAGTGTGACTGAGGCTGGCAGGCGAGGACCACTCTACTTGCTCAGCAGCTGAGGCACTGAGCTCAGGGCCTCACCTCCTTTGGCCAGAAGCTCCCCTCTGACCTATCCTGGTGCCAGTGTCCTTCCTTGCTTCTCACACATGACTCCGTGCAGGGAATGAGCGCTGCTGGCACTGGGAACTGAGGAAGGGGCAGGACCACACAGTGGAGGCAGGACCCCAAGGGAAGGGGCGTGGGGAGCTACCCAGGTCAGTGTGTGCCCAGCTCAGTAAGAAAGGCCAGGACCACCCCCTCTGCCCCCTCAGTCAGTGCCCATCCTTACCAATACCATTGCACCAGCTACCTCCTTCCTCATCATCCCCCATGGCAGCCCCAAGAGGAGTTTATAGAAAGTAGGTCTCACCACCCCGTCACTGACTTTGTCACTGGGGACATGAATGCAAATAAGACTGCAAGGACCTTGGAGGACTCACACCCAAGGCAGAAAAGCCCCAAATCAGCAGTTACAGAGAGATAAGTGGGGAGTAGTTTGGGGTTGTGGGTGTTCCCAGGCTGGGGATCCGAGAAGGCTGAGGAAGGTCTTGGTGGAGGATGCAGAGCCCACCAGGACCCGGAGGTGGGGGAGCACGGCACTTCTGGGAACCCGTGGAGTAGAAGCAGTAGCAAGGAAGTGCAAGGAGGGCCCGGACCCCAACCTGAAGGGCATGGGAGAAAGCTGCTGTGGAGGAGGGTGTCGCAGGGCATAAGCCGCAGACACCCGACAGTGGAGCGCTTGGGAATAGAGAGCCAGGTTCACCTGGCAGAGGAGAGAGGGCGGGGCAGACACAGCATGGAGAGGGTAGGAGAATGGGAAGCACAAGGTGCCCAGTGGGACTGGCATTTGGGGTAATGACCTAAGAGGGCAAGGCTGTGAAGCTAGAGGGCTTTGCTGTTCCTAGGATTCCAAGCAGACCTCTGGTTTCCAGAATCACTGGTAAGGGCAGGGCCCAAACCCCAGGGAATACCCAGGCTGTGGATGCCAGAAACAGGGCCTTGTTCTCCATGTACTGTGAACCACAGGGGGACAAGCTGGACCCAGGTGGAGCCTACTAGTGATCTTCTTAAGCCACTGGTTCAATGGAGTACGCATTTTCCCTTACGCCTCGATTAAAATTCAAGTAGTTCTGTGAGTTTCCTGCTTACCACTGAGTCAGATTCTTTGGCTCTCTGGTATCACATTGAGTCTGAAAACACAGTTCAATCTAGATATTATTTGGAAATTGTCAGGGATCAAGAAGAAGTTCTCATTCTGAGGACGTTCTGACCTTTATGATAAGCAGCAGCCCAGGGAGCATTTTGTGGTTGCCTCCCCTGCACAAACACCCTGCAGCTGACTCAGGCACCCTGCAGCTGAAGGCTGACGGATTCCCGGAGCGTGCCCCCTCCCCACTCCCGGCTGATAGTTTTGCCTATGGCCCGCCCCCGCTTCTCTTCCGGGATTTCACCTTCCCGCCTGCGTGAACTTGCACCTTATCAGGAGCCCAAAAGAAAACACAGCCAACCAGCCTGTGTCTCATCATGTCCCTCATTCCCTCAGCATAAATATCCTTGAGAACAATAAAAATTTGCAGCTTGATCAGAATTCCTGTCTTGCTGTCACTCCCTGTGTCTCTTGTCCCTTCATTCCTTCTCTCTTAGGTTTGCCGTCCTGCGTTGATGTCCCGCGGGTCGGGACAGTTGGCGCCCAACGTAGTTGATTGGAACCTTTGCCAGAGAAGCGAACGCCGCCCTCCGGGGAAGACTTGGCCAAGCGGGATTCGGGATTGCCTCGGTAAACGCGACCGGGAGTCAGATCCAGGAGGAGAGTGAGGCCGGCGCAAGGTGAGTGACACACCATGGGACAAGCAGTTTCGTCACATGATTTGTTTCTGTCGGGTCTCAAGGAGGCCCTCAAGACTCGGGGAGCGCGTGTTAAGAAAAAGGATTTAAAATTATTCTTTTCATACATAGAGGATTTGTGTCCTTGGTTTCCCCTCGAGGGGTCAATTGATGGTAAAAGGTGGCTCAGAGTAGGAGACTGCCTCAAAGATTATTATGAGACTTTTGGTCCTCAAAAGGTGCCTGTCACTGCCTTTTCTTATTGGAATTTAATTAATGAGATTCTTAAAAGTTCACCCTTTGACAGTGGTACTTTAAAACTTGTAAAAATTGGGGAGCAGGCAATGCAATCCACCTCTCACCCCCCCTCGGCATGCCCTTCGGTTAGTATTCAAATGCCCCCTACTCAGCCTTCTCACGACCCTGGGACCCTCCCAGACCCCGGGACCCTCCCAGACCCCACCTTACCAAAAGAGTCCCCTAAAAATCCCCCTAAGATTTATCCGGTTTTAAATCCCTATGATGAGGTGACCCCAGAGGAGGAGGCTACACTGGAGGAGGCAGTAGCTCAATACCATTCTCCAGACCTACCACCTCTTAAAAATCCACTTCCCTCTTATACACCCCCTGCCTTTCGTGCTCCGGATCTTCAGGGACCTACTGCCCCCCCCCAGATATTTTTTCCCCGCTTCCCTTGCCTAATCTAACCCCTTTACGTGAGTCTCTCCAACATAGGCGGGAACAAATCCAACTTTTAAAAGAACTAAAAGCCCTTGATGCTGAACTTCGCTCACTGGCCTTGGGCACGGAGTTAACACAAACTGGCCCGAAACCCCTTAATACTCGTAAGGTGAAGCTGCGTGGTCAGCCTGTTCTTGCCTTTCCAGTTACTCGCAGTCAAGCAGATCAGCTCGCACAGACTAAAGCAGAGGGTCTAGAAGGAGGTCAGGAAAAGGAATCAGGGGAGGAACAAGAGGTAGAACCAGAGGGAGAACAAGAGGAGGACCAGGAATCAGGGGATGAGGAGGAGCCCACCTCTGGACAGAGTGGAGCCCTTGGTTCTTATAAAAGGCTGAGCCTCCGTTTTCTTGAAAGACTTAAAAAGGCTTGTGCTCAGTATGGCCCCACTGCACCTTATACACTGGACTTGCTAGAGAACCATAGTACACAATGGCTAACCCCTAATGATTGGAAATTTTTGGCCCGAGCAACCCTCAGTGCAGGTGACTTCCTGTTGTGGAACGCAGACTTTAAGGAATACTGTCGGGAAACTGCCCAAAAAAATTCAACCAAGGCTTCCTCTAAATCCTGGACCTATGTTAAACTAGTGGGTAATGCGCCATTTGATACTAACCCTAAACAGGCGCGCTTCCCTACTGGGCTCCTAGCACAGGTTCAAACTGCTGGTTTGCACGCTTGGAGACGGCTCCCTCAAAAGGGCTCGGCCACCACCTCCCTAGCAAAAATTCATCAGGGTCCTGACGAGCCTTACAGTGACTTTGTTGCCTGGCTTAATCTAGCTGCGGAGCACTTACTTGGACCAAGTGAAAGCGAGAGCTCCTTTGTAAAATATCTTGCCTTTGAAAATGCCAACCCAATATGTCAAGATGTTCTTCGGCCCCATAAAGATAAAGGGGACCTTTCTGACTTCATTAGGCTGTGTGCTGGGGTAGGAACGGCCCATGCCATGGGTCTTGCTATTGGCACCGCCTTCACCAAGGCCCTTCACAACCTTGGCCCACGTACTTGCTTTACTTGCAAACAACCTGGCCATTTTGCGCGAGAGTGCCCAACAGGGAGACTGGGTCAAGGACCCATATCTCCTCAAACAGGGGCTAAACCACCTCCGCTCACCCTTTGCCCTAAATGTGGTAAAGGTCGCCACTGGGCCAAGGAGTGTAGATCCAAGACCAATGCCCTTGGACAGCCTATTCCCTCTAACTGCCCGGGAAACTCCTCTCGGGGCCAGCCCCTGGCCCCGACCGCCCCCAGAGCAAACCCAGGGGCAATAAGGTTTGTTCCCTCTCAGACTCCCAACCCAATCCAGGCCCCCTGTCCTTCTCCACAATCACCTCCCTCCAACGCGCTACCCCAGGCAGCGCAGGATTGGACCTCTGTGCCTCCACCGATACAATATTAGACTCTATGCAAGGACCCCAAATAATACCCACTGGGGTTGTAGGCCCCCCTCCACCTCATATGTGTGCTCTTATTCTTGGGAGAGCTTCTACCACCTTACAAGGTGTTCAGGTCTTCCCTGGCATCATTGATAATGATTATACTGGAGAAATTAAAATACTGGCCACAGCTATTAACGGAATAGCAGCCATCCCTGCAGGAACAAGAATTGCACAATTAATACTCCTTCCCCTCAATTCAGGAAACACTCCCGCTGCCCAAAGTTCACCACGAAACAGGGCCTCTTTAGGTTCCTCTGATGTGTATTGGGTCCAACCTATCTCCCACAAAAGACCCACTCTTACCTTATTTATTGAAGGAAAGAAATTCCAAGGGATCCTAGATACTGGTGCGGATGCCACAGTTATTTCTCAAAACTATTGGCCATCAGAATGGCCCCTCACCTCATCACTAACTGACCTTAAAGGAATAGGGCAATCAAAAAACCCCTTAGTTAGCTCCAGGGTACTCAATTGGACTGACACAAAAGATAACACAGGATATAAGGGAACTGTTACCCCCTTCGTTGTTCCTGATCTCCCTGTCAACCTTTGGGGACGAGACATTCTAAGCCAAATGAAAGTTATTCTTGCTAGTCCCGACTCTTTAGTCACTCATCAAATGCTTTGTATGGGCTTTATCCCTGGTACAGGCCTTGGGAGGCTAGGACAAGGACAGGTTGAGCCTGTACAGCCCATACAAAAAACAGACAAATTTGGACTTGGGTATGTGGATTTTTAGTGTCGGTCCCTGACCCTCCTGTACCCCATGCAGACAAAATTATTTGGGAAACTCAAACTCCTATGTGGGTGGATCAGTGGCCCCTTACCCAAGAAAAATTAGAGGCTGCCTCCATGTTAGTACAGGAACAGTTGACAGCCGGCCATGTGGAACCCTCAACCTCACCCTGGAACACTCCTATTTTTGTTATTAAGAAGAAATCAGGCAAATGGCGCCTTTTACAGGATTTGCGCGCTATCAATAAGGTTATGCGTCCAATGGGGGCACTACAGCCAGGCATCCCTACACCGGTAGCTATTCCTAGGGACTATTATAAAATGGTCATTACTTAAAAGATTGCTTTTTTACTATTCCTTTACATCCTGATGACAGACCCTATTTTGCTTTCAGCCTCCCCCGCATCAATTTTCAGGGTCCTATGCAAAGATTTCAATGGAAGGTCCTTCCCCAGGGTATGGCTAACAGCCCTAGTCTTTGCCAAAAATATGTTGCTCAAGCAGTAGACCCTGTGAGAGAGCGGTGGCCACAAGTTTATATATTACATTATATGGATGATTTGTTAATCGCTGCACCTAATACCTATGATCTTAACAATTGTTATTAGATCAAGAACAAGCAGCCCCAAGATGGTTACCAGAACGCCTGGTCAAACAGGTCAATGATTTACCACAACCCAGGGACGGAAACCTTCCCCCTGAGGATGAATCTTCCTCTCTTACAGATGCAGCCGACAATCTATGCGAAAAATCCCCTGAATGGCAAACCCTGTGACTGCACACCATTGCTTCTCTGGATAATGGCTGCCTGTTCACTGCTCTCCCACAGCCACGCAGGACTTGAGGACCCTGCTAAGGTCCCCTCCTTTGCTTGCTGCTTATCATAAAGGTCAGAACGTCCTCAGAATGAAAACTTCTTCTTGGTCCCTGACAGGAAATTGTAATGTCAAGCACCTTAGATTATTCAGCACTTCAATCTTCACTCTGAGGCAAGACTTCTCCCCAAAGGCCCTACCCCCAGTTGGGGCTGGCTTCAGCTCTCTGCCTCAGGAAAAGGAGACATTGTAGGCTTGCTGTTTTCCATTCACCTCCTTTGCTCTTGAGGAGCCCTACTTCTGACCCCAGGAGCTGCAGTGTGAGGAGGAGGGAGAGGTTGGGGGAGCAGGAAAGTTCTGACTGGAGTAGGACTCTTCTAAGAAGGTCCTGGCTCATGGACTGGAGGAGGGAAAAGGTTGACCCTTTCCTGATGACACTCCCTGTGGAGTCTCCAGGATCCCTCAGCCCAGCGGGCTCCCCAGTCAGAGCACCAAGTATTCTTCCACAGCCTCTGGAATCCAGTGTTCACTTTCAGATTGTGTAGGCTGAGGCCCTGCTCCATCAAGGTGGCCTATGGACAGGATTTAAGATCCCCCACTGTCTTTTTCATGCATGAAATGCACATCTAGTCATCACACACACACACACACACACACACACACACACACACACAATCCTTACACTATTTTTGCCCAGCCCGGGTTGCAGGTCAATTCCAAATCAGCACCTCCCAGTTACACCACAGCTGAAGTTCCTGCCATTTCCATGTCTCAGGTTGGAGTCAGACCCTGGTCCTTGCGACTGAGGGTCACAAGCTCTCCAGGTTTCCCTGCCACAGCTCCTGTGTGCCCAAATCTGCTGGTTTAGAATTAGGCCAAATGTGCAAGTGTTGAGGCTCAGTCTCAAGAACCCATGAGGTGGTAGGTGACAGGGTGCATGCAAACCTGAGGGTCAGGTGGGCCCTTCCTGGTGGGGAAGGCAGGAGGAAGTGCAGATTCAGTGCCTTCTTCTGCTATACTCTTCTTCCTTCTCTTCCCTTCTTTCTTCCTGGGAGGCTTCTCTATGGTATTCTCAGTGATCTGAGCTCAGACCTGTCTTTCTCCCTCCCTGATTAACACCCAAGGATCTGCCAGCCTCATCTCCCTCTGCTCCTCCGTACAGCTCACCCCCAACCCCGGGGCTGTCAGAGCAACCCTCTATGACAGCTGGTCCTTCACATTTTCCTGATGTTGCTAACTCTGCTCCTGTTCCCCTTGCTCCTCTCATTTATCTGAAAAACTCTTATTCATCATCAAACAGATGCGAAAGACGTTGCCTCTGCAAACACTCTGAGCTACCTTTCTGGTATCTAATGCCAATGGGTGCTGGATTCTGCTGGGCCCTGTCCCAGCTAGAAACTAACCTAACCTTCTCCAAGGTCAATGTCCTGCTCCTTGGAGTATAGCTTGGCCTATGCCTGGAATTCTGGTCAGGGTGTCCTGGGAGTAATGGACAGTTCCCTGCCTCTCACGTTCTTTATCTTACAAAGGGAAGGGGTCCCCTACCCAGCCCTGGGATTCTCATGGGATGCTGGGGGTCCCATAGGTTCAGGGCCAGCAAGGATCCTTTACCTGCTCCAACCTTGGTCTCTGACCTGTGTATGCAACAGGTGCATGTAAGGCGATACTAGACTGAAATGTCCCAAATTCAACTATTTTGGAAAGACTCAGTAAACAGGCATGCCTCACGCCAGACCTCTGGGCTCCTTGGCTAGATGGTGGTCCGTGTTAGTTTCTCCATATTAACCCCAAGAGCATGCAGTAGCTCAGGTTTATAGAGGGTCTCAGATGGGCATTGCAAGGCAGACCAGGCACAGGTCACATTAATGAGGACATCCAGGCTCAGAGACATTCAGCAATTTGCCCAAGGTGGTCTGCACTTTGGTGAGAGGTGCAGCTGAAACTGGAAGGTAGCTACTTGAGTACTCAAAGCTGGTCTTTCCTGGACCAAGGGAATTCTATGTCCTCTTCAGGGAAGGCCCACCATTCCATCCATCTGTCACAGCACAGGAGAGGCTGTATGGACCCAGCATCAGAAGATGTGAACTCTGGTCCTGCCTTGTCACAGAAGGTCCTGCTCTGTTCCTTAGAATAACGCTGGGGCTCAGCAGCCTACTGTAGGAAAGGGAACATGAGACCCGCACGGGTTACACAGAGAGTACATGAAGTACTGGCTGCCTTGCAAGGGTCCTGGTGGCCACTTCCCCTCTCTTCCCTCATCTCCTTCCCACTGGGTGAAGGGAACATGCATCAAACAGATGATTAAGAGATCTGGATTCAAGCCCCGCTTTGGCTCTACCTTCCTAGGCCTCAGTTTCCCTCCAAACAGTGGGAACTTTAACACCTTGATTTCTGAAATCCCTTCAGGCTCTTGGGTTCAATGACTTTGCTCCTTTTCTCCTCCTCCTGCTCCTGCTTCTCTGAGGGTGGTAAGGGTGTGTGTGCATGTGTGTGTACCTGCGTGTGCATCCGCAGGGGCAGCAGGGAAAGGGAGGGGGGGCAGGAGTCCTGCAGGGGATGGTTGGCAGTTGGGAGAAAAGTGGGCAGTAACTTATGTGCCAGCCTCAGGGCTTTCTCAAAGGCTAATGGAGCCTGGGGTTGATTAATCATTAAAGGAAAGGAATGAAACCAGGAGCACCTCAAAGTCCAGCCCGCAGGGCACTGAATCCAGCAGATGAGGCAGCGCTGACAGCAATGGAGCCTGGAGCTTCATGGGCCCTGCTCAGGACCGAGGCAGCTCCGCGCTCAGCACCGGGCTCTGAAGTTAGCCTGCACGCCTACGACATCGGAGTGGTGGTCACCTATTTATTCTTCGTCACTGCTGTGGGGATCTGGGTAAGTGGGGCATGAGGCCAGGGCCTGGCAAGGGAGGCTGGAGCTGGGGGAAGAGGTGGGAAGAAGGAAGAGGATCACAGAGCCATAGGGAAGTGAGGTGGAACTGAGTTCAGGAATCATCCTCCCCAAACCCAACCTTCCAGAAAGAAGGAAACTGAGGCCCAGAAAGGACTTCGGCCTGCCAGAGGTCACACTGCAATCAGAGGCTGACCAGGCCTGGAGGGCCTATGTCCATCTTCCCATCTATGCATCTGACATTTTCGGTGTCCATCATCCCTGGACACTGAGCCTCACTCTGCCTCTCCAACTCAAGACCCCCATTGTGGAGAAAGGTTGACTGCAGCCCTCTATGAATACTATTAATATCTAGGTCAAAGAGCTGGGGCTCGTGTATTCTCAGGGAAGGACACCAAACATATTCCAAAGTCCCTCTGTTCTCCATTGTTCCCAGGATCTGTGGCCCTGGGCAGGAGCTGGGCTTTGATGTCAGGGATCCCCTAGCTCAGGTCCTAACTCTGGCAATCAGAGTCACGTGACCCTGGGAATGTAGAAGCCTGTGTGATCTTCACTTGGTCATGTGAACATGGAGAGTAAGGTCGAGGCTGTAGAAAGTTGTGATCATTCGGTGACGGGACACATCTAAGCATTTGCACAGTGCCTGATTGCTATCATCACCATAACATTCTGCAGAGAGACCAGCACCTTATGACAACTGCCAGGTAGACTCTGATCCAATCCCATTTAGTCACCTCCTGGGCTGTAGTTATGTCAGGAACACTTTCTGGGCTTCAGTCCCCTCCCCTGTAAGAGGAGGTGACAGTCCCTGCCTCCCAGAGCTGATGCAAGGAAGAAGCAGGCAGGCAGGTGCTCAGTGGCTTGCAGGAGGCGGCCAGAGTGAGAAGTGCGGACTCTATTGTGAGTTGGATGAGCTGTTTCCTGCCCCATGGCTGCATTTCCTCATCTGTGAAATAAACTTGTGTGCTTCCTATGGCCTCCAGTAGGATCAGAGGTGACACGGGAAAGCTCAAGTAAAAGCTGAACAAGCACAAGACCCTCTAGTCACAAATTTCCTTCCCCGTTTCCTTCTTTTTTTTTTTTTTATTTATTATTTATTTTTTTTACGTTTACATAGGGTAATGATGTTTATTATATTTTTCCCCTCCCCCCCACTCCTCCCACCCCTCCCACCCCTCCCACCCCTCTTTTCCCTCTACACAGTCCTTCTTTCCTTCATTCTTACTGCTCTCCTTAGCCTAACTCTAAACCTAACCCTAAACCTAATGCTAGCCCGTCCCACCCCCCATTATATGTCCTCATCCGCTTATCAGCGAGATCATTCGTCCTTTAGTTTTTTGAGATTGGCTTATCTCACTTAGCATGATATTCTCCAATTTCGACCATTTGTCTACAAATGCCATAATTTTATCATTCTTCATTGCGGAGTAATATTCCATTGTATAAATATGCCACAGTTTCTTTATCCATTCATCAACTGAAGGGCATCTAGGTTGGTTCCACAATCTGGCTATGGTGAATTGGGCAGCTATGAACATTGATGTGGCTGTATCTCTGTAGTAAGCTGATTTTAAGTTCTTTGGGTATAGGCCAAGGAGTGGGATAGCTGGGTCAAATGGTGTTTCCATTCCAAGCTTTCTGAGGAATCTCCACACTGCTTTCCAGAGTGGTTGCACTAATTTGCAACCCCACCAGCAATGTATGAGTGTTCCTTTTTCACCACATCCTCGCCAACACCTATTGTTGCTTGTATTCTTGATAATCGCCATTCTAATTGGGGTGAGATGAAATCTTAGGGTAGTTTTGATTTGCATTTCCCTTATTACTAGGGATGTTGAACATTTTTTCATATATCTGGTGATTACTTGTACATCTTCTTCTGTGAAGTGTCTGTTCATTTCCTTAGCCCATTTGTTGATTGGATTATTTGTATTCTTCGTGTAGAGTTTTTTGAGTTCTTTATAGATTCTGGAAATTAGCGCTCTATCTGAGGTATGGTTGGCAAAGATATTCTCCCACTTTGTAGGCTCTCTCTTCACATTTCTGATAGTTTCCTTTGCTGAGAGAAAGCTTTTTAGTTTGAATCTATCCCAGTTGTTTATTCTTGCTTTTATTTCTTGTGCTATGGGAGTCCTGTTAAGGAAATCTGATCCTGAGCCAACAAGTTGAAGATTTGGACCTACTTTTTCTTCTATAAGATGCAGGGTCTCTGGTCTGATTCCGAGGTCCTTGATCCATTTTGAGTTGAGTTTTGTGTAGGGTGAGAGATAGGGGTTTAGTTTCATTCTATTGCATATAGTTTTCCAGTTTTCCCAGCACCATTTGTTGAAGAGGCTATCTTTTCTCCATTGCATATTGTTGGAACCTTTGTCTAGTATGAGAAAATTGTATTTATTTGGGTTTGTGTCCATGTCCTCTATTCTGTACCATTGATCTACCTGTCTATTTTGGTACCAATACCATGCCGTTTTTGTTACTATTGCTTTGTAGTAGAGTTGAAGATCTGGTATTGCAATACCCCCTGCTTCGCTCTTGCTACTGAGAATTGCTTTAGCTATTCTAGGTTTTTTATTCTTCCAGATGAATTTCATAATTGCTTGCTCTATTTCTGCGAGGTACATCATTGGGATTTTAATTGGAATTGCATTGAATCTGTATAGGACTTTAGGTAGTATAGCCATTTTGACGATATTAATTCTGCCTATCCAGGAACATGGGAGATCTTTCCATCTTCTAAGGTTTTCTTGAATTTCTTTCTTTAGTGTTGTGTAGTTCTCATTGTAGAGGTCTTTCACCTCTTTTGTGAGATTGATTCCCAAGTATTTTATTTTCTTTGATGCTATTGTGAATGGGGTAGTTTTCCTAATTTCTCTTTCTGAAGATTCATCACTTATGTATAAAAATGCATTGGATTTATGAGCATTGATCTTGTAACCTGCTACTTTACTGAATTCACTTATGAGTTCTAAAAGTTTTCTGGTGAAATTTCCAGGTTCCTCTAAATATATAATCATGTCATCAGCGAACAGGGATAGTTTGAGTTCTTCTTTTCCTATTCGTATCCCTTTAATTTCTTTGGTTTGTCTGATTGCTCTGGCTAGAGTCTCAAGGACGATGTTGAATAGAAGCGGTGAAAGAGGGCATCCCTGCCTTGTTCCAGTTTTTAGGGGGAACGCTTTCAGTTTTTCACCATTTAGAATGATATTAGCCATGGGCTTAGCGTAGATGGCCTTTATAATGTTTAGGAATGTTCCCATTACCCCAATTTTTTCTAGTGTTTTGAGCATGAAGGAATGCTGTATTTTATCAAATGCTTTTTCTGCATCTATTGAAATAATCATGTGATTCTTAACTTTAAGTCTGTTGATATGGTGAATGACATTTATTGATTTCCGAATGTTGAACCAAACTTGCATCCCTGGGATAAAACCCACTTGATCGTGGTGCACTATCTTTTTAATATATATTTGTATGCGATTTGCTAAAATTTTGTTGAGAATTTTTGCATCGATGTTCATTAAGGATATTGGTCTGAAATTTTCTTTCCTTGATGTGTCTCTGTCTGGTTTAGGTATCAGGGTGATATTGGCTTCATAGAACGAGTTTGGGAGGGTTCCCTCCTCTTCTATTTCATGGAATAGTTTGAGGAGTATTGGAATGAGCTCTTCTTTAAAGGTTTTGTAGAACTCGGCTGAGAACCCATGTGGTCCTGGACTTTTCTTTGTTGGTAGGCTTTTGATGACCTCTTCTATTTCATTGCTTGAAATTGGTTTATTTAAGTTGTGTATGTCCTCCTCGTTCAGTTTAGGTAGTTCATATGTCTCTAGAAATTTGTTGATGTCTTCAAGGTTTTCTGTTTTGTTGGAGTATAGATTTTCGAAATAGCTTCTAATTATGTTTTGTATTTCACTCGTGTCTGTTGTGATGTTTCCTTGTTCATTCCGAATTTTAGTAATTTGAGTTTTCTCCCTCTTTCTCTTTGTTAGTGTGGCTAAGGGTTTATCAATTTTATTTATTTTTTCAAAGAACCAACTATTTATTTTATTAATTTTTCCGATTGTTTCTTTTGTTTCAATTTCGTTGATTTCGGCTCTGATTTTAACTATTTCCTGTCTTCTACTACTTTTGGTATTGGTCTGCTCTTCTTTTTCTAGTGCTTTGAGCTGTAGTGTTAACTCGTTTATTTGTTGATTTCTACTTCTTTTTTTGAATGCACCCCATGAAATAAATCTTCCTCTAAGTACTGCTTTCATAGTGTCCCAGAGATTTTGATATGATGTGTCTTTGTTCTCGTTTACTTCTAAGAATTTTTTTATTTCCCTCCTGATGTCTTCTGTTATCCATTCATCATATAATAGTGTATTATTTAGTCTCCAGGTATTGGAGAAGTTTCTGTTTTTTATTCTGTCATTTATTTCTAATTTCAATCCATTATGATCTGATAGAGTACAAGGTAGTATCTCTATCTTCTTGTATTTACTAACAGTAGCTTTGTGGCATAAAATATGGTCTATTTTAGAGAAGGATCCATGTGCTGCTGAGAAGAAAGTGTATTCATTCTTTGTTGGATGGTATATTCTATATATGTCGGTTAAGTCTAAGTTGTTGATTGTGTTGTTGAGATCTATAGTTTCTTTATTCAATTTTTGTTTGGACGATCTATCCAGTGGTGAGAGAGGTGTGTTAAAATCGCCTAGTATTATTGTGTTGTGGTCTATTTGATTTCTGGAATTGAGAAGGATTTGTTTGACGTACGTGGATGAGCCAATGTTCGGGGCATAGATATTTATGATTGTTATGTCTTGCTGATTTATGCTTCCCTTAAGCAGCATGTAATGTCCTTCTTTATCCCTTCTGACTAGTTTTGGTTTGAAGTCCACATTATCTGAGATGAGGATGGATACTCCAGCTTTTTTGCTGTGTCCGTGTGCATGGTATGTTTGTCCCCATCCTTCCACCTTTAGTCTATGGGTGTCTCTTTCTATGAGATGAGTCTCTTGCAGGCAGCATATTGTTGGATTTTTCTTTTTAATCCAATCTGCCAGTCTGTGTCTTTTGATTGATGAATTCAGGCCATTAACATTCAGGGTTATTATTGTGATATGATTTGTATTCCCAGTCAATTGACTCATATTTGTTTTTGACATGATTTGGTTTCTCCTTTATTTGGCTATTCCTTTAGGCTAGCGCCTCCTGTTGCTGATTTGCATCGTTGTTTTTCATCTCTTCCTCATGGAATATTTTGCTGAGAATGTTCTGTAATGCTGGCTTTCTTTTGTAAATTCCTTTAGCTTTTGTTTATCATGGAAGGATCTTATTTCATCGTCAAATTTGAAGGTAAGTTTTGCTGGGTATAAGATTCTTGGTTGGCATCCATTTTCTTTCAGGGCTTGGTATATGTTGTTCCAGGCCCTTCTAGCTTTTAGGGTCTGGATTTAAAAATCTGCTGATATTCTTATTGGTTTCCCTCTGAATGTAATTTGATTCTTTTCTCTCGTGGCCTTTAAAATTCTGTCTTTATTTTGTATGTTAGGTATTTTCATAATAATGTGCCTTGGTGTGGGTCTGTTGTAATTTTGTATGTTTGGAGTTCTATAAGCCTCTTGTACTTGGTTTTCCATTTCGTTCTTCAGATTTGGGAAATTTTCTGTTATTATTTCATTGAATAGATTGTTCATTCCTTTGGTTTGTTTCTCTAAGCCTTCCTCAATCCCAATAATTCTCAAATTTGGCCTTTTCATGATATCCCATAGTTCTTGGAGATTCTGTTCATGATTTCTTACCATCTTCTCTGTTTGTTCAACTTTGTTTTCAAGGTTAAATATTTTGTCTTCAATGTCTGAGGTTCTGTCTTCCAGGTGTTCTATCCTATTGGTTATGCTTTCTATGGAGTTTTTAACTTGGTTTATTGTTTCCTTCATTTCAAGGATTTCAGTTTGGTTTTTTTTCAGTATCTCTAACTCTTTATTGAAATGATCTCTTGCTTCCCGTATTTGGTCTTTTAACTGTTGATTGGTGCGATCATTTAATGCCTGCATTTGCTCTTTCATCTCCTCATTAGCTTCCCTGATCGTTTTAATTATGTACATTCTGAACTCCCTTTCTGACATTTCTTCTGCTGTCATTGGGTTTTATTGATGTAGTATCTAGGTTTGTTTGGGACATTTTCTTCCCTTGTTTTCTCATAATGGTCAGTTGTCAGTGGGACCCTGAGATATTGCAGTTTTCCACTATTGGCTTATAGTGTCCCAGTAGATTTCCAGTGTATCACCTCCCAGCCTTCAGTAGCCTGATGTCTTGGAGGAATCTGATAAAGCAGCTCATTCGAAGAATACTGCCCCTAGCCCCCTACTGGTTCCACGTTTTGGAACTGGCTCTGTGTGGAAATGCTCTCACTGTGGGCCTGCACCGTGCAGCTGGCCGTGTGGGAAGAGCCCACTGCCGGAGTGTGGAAGACTACCTTGGGAAGACTCAAGCTGCCCTGCCCGGCTCTGCTAAGCCACCTCTATCTGGGCCTGCCACCCGGGCTGAGCTTTACCCAGTGGGCAGACTCACCCGTGGCTCCACTTCAGTCCGAGTCTCTCAATGCCTCCCCTTCTTAACTCCTGGGTTGTGGAGCGACCGGGGGTGCAGTCTCCCTCTAGGCCGCCATCTTGGATCGCCCCGTGAAGAGAGCCCGCAGCCGGAGTGGGCAGAGCCGCCTGAAGAGGTCTCCGGCTGCCCTGCCCTTATCCCTGAGGCTGATTGCAGATCGAGGCTCTCCGCTGGTTCTTTGCAGGAGTACACTGCACTGCAGCGGCTCCGGGACTCGGAGCCTGCTCTGTTCAGACAGGCTCTCACTAGCGGGCCAGTTCCGTTCCGAGAACCTGGAGAAGCTGGCTGTGTGGGCGGGGCCCACCGCCGGAGTGCGCAGGACTGCCTGTGGATGACTCTAGCTGCCCTGCCCGGCTCCGATAAGCCACCTCTATCTGGGCCTGCCACCCGGGCCGAGCTTTACCCAGTGGGCAGACTCACCCGTGGCTCCACTTCAGTCCGAGTCTCTCAATGCCTCCCCTTCTTAACTCCTAGGTTCTGGAGCGACTGGGGGTGCAGTCTCCCTCTAGGCCGCCATCTTGGATCGCCCCGTGAAGAGAGCCCACAGCCGGAGTGGGCAGAGCCGCCTGAAGAGGTCTCCGGCTGCCCTGCCCTTATCCCTGAGGCTGATTGCAGATCGAGGCTCTCCGCTGGTTCTTTGCAGGAGTACACTGCACTGCAGCGGCTCCGGGACTCGGAGCCTGCTCTGTTCAGACAGGCTCTCACTAGCGGGCCAGTTCCGTTCCGAGAACCTGGAGAAGCTGGCTGTGTGGGCGGGGCCCACCGCCGGAGTGCGCAGGACTGCCTGTGGATGACTCTAGCTGCCCTGCCCGGCTCCGATAAGCCACCTCTATCTGGGCCTGCCACCCGGGCCGAGCTTTACCCAGTGGGCAGACTCACCCGTGGCTCCACTTCAGTCCGAGTCTCTCAATGCCTCCCCTTCTTAACTCCTGGGTTGTGGAGCGACCGGAGGTGCAGTCTCCCTCTAGGCCGCCATCTTGGATCGCCCCGTGAAGAGAGCCCTCAGCTGGAGTGGGCAGAGCCGCCTGAAGTGGTCTCCGGCTGCCCTGCCCTTATCCCTGAGGCTGATTGCAGATCGAGGCTCTCCGCTGGTTCTTTGCAGGAGTACACTGCACTGCAGCGGCTCCGGGACTCGGAGCCTGCTCTGTTCAGACAGGCTCTCACTAGCGGGCCAGTTCCGTTCCGAGAACCTGGAGAAGCTGGCTGTGTGCCCCGTTTCCTTCTTAACATCAAGGATTTTTTGTATCTCAGACCCAGTCAGAGAACTGCTGCCCTTTGCATCAGAATACATGTTTTAAGTTCACCCTTCCCTGCCCAGTGCCTGCCCTGGACCAGGATGCCCAGAGAACATGCCTGCATTCCTCACTCCCCTTCCTTCTTCAGAGCACAGCCCAAACAGGCTGGCCACCTGCTGCTTCCCACCATGGTCCTGGATGGAGCTCAGTGGTGCGGTCTGACTTCAGGCCAGGCTAAGGGAAGCCCCCAAACACAGCCCGTCATCCTAGCCAAGGACAAGAATCCCCATCAGAAGGCGTCAAATGGTTGCCCCTCTCCAATGTGGGAGCCCAGGTGGGAGGAGAGGAGAGGCAGTCACCATGCACCAAAGACTGAGATTCCAAACCATGTCCGGAAAGCAGAGTGGGGGGAGGAGAGGGAAGAATGTGGGACATCTCTAGCCTGAGGACCTCTGTTTGAAAAAGCAGGAGTCATTGTCCCATGCCAACTCAAAATAGGGCTTAATCTGTGAGTCTGTTTTGTGAATGGTGGCAAGTCCTAGTCAGATTAGGTTTGCAGATCTCACAGAACTAGGAGGCATTTTCTTTCCTAATTTGTACATCCTAATTCAGCAGAAAACTAACTTGGCTGGGGAGACTGGAAAGCAGTCTGAGGAATCTTCCTCACTTTCCTAGAGATTCTGAAGATTCAGGCTTAGACAGGGTAGCTGTGCCAAAACTGAGTTGGCTAAAAAAGGAATTGCCTTGGAACCACAGACTCAGGGAGCAGAAAAAGCCTGGCTTCTTATATAGTGAAGAAAACACACTTCACACCTCTGAGCTTAAATGTCCTGTCCAGGTACTCATTGCCACAAGCTAAGCAGACATGGTGAACATGTTTTCCCACTGAATTATTTATCTGTGAAATAGTTAATCTTTGATTTACATCACTTTCCAGAAAAGAATGACCAAAAAATGTAACGTTTAATTATCTGAAGAGTTCACAAGTCATTTCAAAGAACTCAAGTCTCTAAAAGACTTTCATGGGAAAAACAGAGAAGGCTTACTCTCAGTGGTTTCAGAATTAAAATTAGGCATATTGTGGGGAAGTGATTTTGATATCCAAAGGAAATAAATTTCCCACAATAATTATGAACTAGACTAGTGACTCAGTGACCTCCCCAAACATTAAGATGTAGAAGAACAAACTTGAAACCAAGCACTGAAATAACAGCATAATGACTGGAGCATGGGATTCCAGGACAGAGGCATCTATAGTCCAATCTTGGCTCTCCCATATGACCTATATAATCTATGATAGCCTCGTCCCTGAAAGAATGACAATAATAGAACTACCCTTTTGCATTGATTTAGATAAATTCTATAAAATGATTGTCACAATGGCTGGCAGATCTAGGTTCTCAATAAATGTGGTTTATAGATTAGGTAGGGGAATGTACCAAATGGATTATAACTTATTCTTGCCTCATGGAATCTTTGAATTAGTGAGAAATTTTATCCATCTCCTATCACTTTGAATGATGCTTCTCAATGAAGTATCTCATTGTTATTTTCTGTTATGTTGACTACCTGATCTTTCAATTCATATCCTTCACATCTAACAGTTTTACTTGGTTGTACAGTGGTATCACTTGGAAAAATTTGGTTATATACATATATAAATTTGGTTATATATTGGGGAAAGGATTGTACTTAGAAGTATCTGATATCTGTAGCTGATGGATCACTGTATAATTTCAAAATTCATAAAATCAGGAGAAAAGAATATGTTTATAAAGCACCTGTTATTGGTTTCCATTATATATCAGCATTTCATATTAGTTTATTCAAAAACCTGAAGCAAAGAAGTTGTAATATTGAAAACTAATGGGCTTCTGTGTGGGCAAGAAGACAGTGGTTGAATTAAATGTATCTTAGAGCAAGACTGACAGGATTCATTCATCTCTGAAGAGTTTGATGTGGAAGTTGAATCAACTTCATTTTGACTGACTGTTTCTTTTATTTTTGATTGAAATTATCATATATGATTCAATTTCAGGGATTTGATCTTCTTTCAACCTATCGAATTTTTGCACAGAAACACCACTCTTGCCCTTGTTTCCTTTCCAATCAATTTCATTGTTTTGTAGTCAACCTTTGTGCAAGACTTCATTCTGAAGGTCGAAGAAACTTCCCTTTGCAAATCAGAAAGTGACCCAGAGGCTTCCAGAGCCTCAGCACAGGGCACTTATTTCTGAGACTCTTCTCCACAGCACTGCTGCTCTCACCACAAATGGGGAGAAGAAATACAGTTGTATAGACAGCTGATCAAATAGCACCAAGCACCAGTGGTGGCACCTAAAATATGGCAGGTCCCACAGAGAGAGAAAGGGAGTCCAGGAGGAGTGGCTGGAGCTAAAGCAGGTCGAGAGGAAGACCATGAGAGATCCTCGGGTGCTGCATGTGGATGTGCCACCAGTAGCTGCGAGGTCCAGACCTAGTGGCTGGGAAGCTTCTCTTACTTAAAACATCAACTTTGGGATGTCACAAGGAGATAGTGCCTCTCAGCAATGCTCATAAAGCACCTCTGGGTGGGTCAGAAGTCCTCTGGCTGGACTTCACCTCAGCACTGAAAACACAAACCCAGAAGTCACACTTGAACAAATCTACCCCGAAAGACTTGGTTCCGGAGACGGTGACTCCACTGTGGAGAACTCACTAGGCTCACCTTTGCACTTAGCTTTTAAGTATGAGTAAAAGCTCAGGGTTCTTCCTGGAGGACCCAGCCTCTCTGGCAAGGAGGGAACAGTTAATGTCTGGTGAGAATGACTCATCAGGGACTCGGGTCTCCTCCAGGGGGCAGCGCCAGAGCCACCCTGGTACCCTCAGCTCCCACCATCTGCAGCTGGGAGATGTGAGAGTATGTGGTTCACAGGTGGGTGGTGGAATTAGACAATTTTCTAATATTCTTTTACAAAATAATGGTGTCTTTACAAAATAATGGTGTACTTTCTTTACAAAATATTGGCCGCTTGGACATTTCACATCACTTCAACTCTACTCTGAAAATTCTGGAATCATAAGACTTCCATGTGACTTCTCTAGGGAAAAGAAGCAACATTATTTTGTTTGTTTCTGTGGTTTGTTTTCAGTCCATGGAATGGTTTGCTGTCATCTGTCCTGTTGACATTCAGGTACAGCTTTGCCTACATGTGACTTAGCCATCAATTTAAAGCCCTTAAAGATTCCCCCCTTGTTGCATCATTTACCTTTTTTTGTGCAGTAAGAGAAGAGTATGTACATCAACAGCAAAAGGAACATTATACACGGAAATAAAATTACAATATTCATTCTAAGGTAGTCCATATTAAAGAAGGCACCTGAAAGAGAGGACAGAAAGGACAACAATGGAGTGACATCTGAAGGTGCATTTGCCCCACCCACCACCTTGCTCCTATAATCAACCTGATTTCTCTACAGAGGTTTTACCTAAGGGTGCCTTTGCTGCACACAGGGCACATCCTCCTCCTGACTGACCTTTGACACACATCCATAAGGACTCCAAGGAATGAACCATGAACAAATAATCAGGAAACCTGTTCTTTAATTCCACATATCACTTACTCCTGGTTCTTTCTACTGGCCTCTCTCAACATCTAATTATCAATGACCATAATCCCTCTTTGTTGAATTTTCAGGAATTTTTAAATAATATTACTCATGCTAAATATTGAATGAGAGCAGGCAAAGGTTTTTGCCTCTGTTAATCATTTATGATTCACAAAAAATATGAAGTATGATTGTACTCATTTCTAAGATGAAAAAACAGTAGTTCAGAAAGACCTATGACATCCTTTACATTCCTGTGCTAGAACCCTGTTAAACCTACACATATTGTGAGGGTCTGATGAAAGAATGAACACTAAAAACCTTTAAAGCTGCAATGTGTGGTTCAATTGTGAATTATCATTGTTCTTATAATATTTTTCTTCTAAAGCCTTCCTCTTAGCACCTGACAATATCCATATCAGCAAAACCCATAATAATGATAAAGAGTCACATTCAAAGGGTGTTTGGCAAGGTAGAAGCTCCTTAATTTTAACTACCCCATTAGTTTTCTTGTCATGTTTCCAGGTTGACAACCGAACCCTGATGACAGAGCACTCACCTGCTAGGATGATACTTGTTCGTTTCTCTTCACCTGTTAGAGGGTTGCAAACATAGCACATAATCCTGTCTGACAGGTTTCTGAGGAGAAGAGTCATCTTCATGTGGAACTGTCTGGCTCCATCCTGTGAGTACGATTTTGATGAATGTGGAACTACCTCTCCCCTGCTGTCTCTCCACTCCATTTGGGGCTGTGGGAACCACCCTCCTGAGTCACACTGCACCAGGAGTCCGTCATTAATCAGAACCTGAACACTGATCTGTGTTTCCCAGCCAAGTGCTGATGGAAATGAGAAAGAACCATTAAGACAGTGATTGTATTGAGGTTGGTTGGCAAGTTAAAAGGAAACAGTCTCAATCATGTGATGTGCAATTTAAAGTTTGTGAACCGAATCCACATTTCATTTACAAGTTAGACCAATTGGTGACTCTGTAATGTCTATTCACTGCATAGTATATTTTTACAGTAGATATATGAGAACTTATAATACTTGAATATATTTTTAGATTATGGAAAATAAGTAAGAAGCATTGAGATAATTCTCCTCAATTTTAGCTTACCATGTCAAAAGGGCTTTGTTATACAGTGTTCCACAAGCACACATACCTGCCACGCTTAGGTTCAGGCTGGCTGCATCACTGAAGTTAGCGTCTTTAAATGAACACCAGTACAGTCCATCATCAGAAATGCTGACGTTATGAATTCTGAGGGTCACTTTGCCCTCTCCCATGGCCTCTTTCACAAACTCTGTGCGGTTTACATATTCGGGGGCAGCTTCTCCATTTACTTCATGACCACCTCTGTATAGGTGAACAAGCGTGGAATTGTCACCCCTGAACCAGCGCACCTCCATGTGCTCTGCACTTCGTGGTGGGAACAACTGGCAGCTGAGAGCAGCCTGTCCTCCTACTCTAGCCACCAAGTGCCCCATGGGAACAGTTACCATCAGTTTCTCTGTGCAGGAAGGAAGAAAGCCAAAATAAATCATAAACCAATAAGAACCCTGTTGCTACACACTACATGGAGGGACATACAAAATTCTTCCCAGCAGACCTAGCTGATCTAAATGTACAGCTCTGATTACATTCACTTCAGCTTAAACCAATATGTTATTGTTTTTGGAAAGACCATTAGATTTTCAAAACTATATTCATTTGGAGGTTTTTGGGAAGATGGTAGAATAGGAAGCACCAGCAATCTGACTCCCCACCCGAACAATTGTATGGGCAGGATCGACCTTGTATAACTATTTTGGAACTGTGGACTCTATTAAAGGCTCACAACTTCCAGGAAAAAGCTTGGGTAGTAAATTGTAGTTAATTACAGCTAAATTCAACTTTTAGCGCAGTAGAGCTACCTGCCCCCATCCTCAGTCTCTTGGCAGTAGTTACTCATAAGTTTCTAGAGCAGCTGTGCATAACTTGAGGGAGTCAGAGGGGCAAAAAGGTCTCTATCCTCTGAGCATTTGGGTGTCTGTGCTCTAATCACTGATTACTGCCTCTGATCACAGAAGTACAGACAATGAGGTGGTTGGTGATTGGACCTTCCCCAGTGGTTGCAAGCCCCCTTCTCCAACAAGGCGATATCAAGGGCACTGAAAAGCCTCTTTCCTCCTTGTTTTTCTCTTTACTTTTTTTGGGTACCAGGCAGTCAAGACTGGGACATTCAAAAGCAACAGGAAAGAATTATAGTCTAGGCACATGCCCAGAGAAAAGCCCAAGGAGACCTTAACCTTATGCTTCAGGGTGAACCTTGTCACAAACAAGTAGTTTAGAAGAAGCAAAAAGCCAAACACATTAAACAAATACAATTCAAAAACATGTAATTCCAGGAGGAACAGAAAGGGAAAAAAAAATTGAAGAAAAGTAAACAAAGCTTAAGGGACATGTGGGACATTGTCCAGCAGACCCACACATGCATTGTAGGACTTCCAGGAAGAAAACGGAGAGTGAAAGGGGAAGAGCATCTCAGGGATTTGTCTCTCATCAAATTTAGGAAGTTTTCAGCCATGACTATTTCAGAAACATTCTGAAAAGAAGAAACAAAAGTGGCCCATAGATATTTTTTAAATGCTCAATATCATTAGCCATGAGCAAAGTACAAATCAAAACTACAATGAGACATCATATCACTCTGATTAAAATAGCTGTTTCTAAAAAGAAAAAATAAGTGCTAGTGAAGATGTAGAGGAAAAGGAACTCTCATACATTGCTGCTATGAATGTGAATTAGTATAGCCATTATTGTGAACAGCATGGAAATTCCTTAAATAGAATATTTTTCAGTTATAAACATGAAAGAAATTCCATCACTTTCAGCCAAATGGATGAAACTGAGACATACTGTTAAGTACAATAAACAAGACACAGACAGGAAAGTGCCACATGCTCTCCCTTATCTACAGAAGCTAAAAAATGTTCGTTTGAACGCAGAATAGTGATCAGTAGAAGTTGGCAAGGGTAGGGAGCAGATCAAGGGAGGGCAGCTTTGATCAGTGCATGCTGTATCATTCACAGCTAAATGGAGCAACCCATGTGCCCATCAACAAATAAATGAATAAACAAGATGTGGTATATAAATACAGTGTATACAATGGAATAATAGCCCCAGAAAGACAGGAAAATCTAACATATTCTACATTACTGAAATAAGTTTACCACACAAAAGACAAATACTGTATGAGTCCACCTGTACGAGATGTTTAGAGTGGTTAATACCATGGAGAAAGAAGGTAGGATGGTGGTTGACTGGGGTTGGGGGTGGGGACAATGGGAAGAATTGTTTAATGAGTATAAAGTTTCAGATTTACAAGACAAAAAGTCCTCTATCAATAGATAATGGTAATGGTTAAATAACCTAACCAATGTAGCTAATACCATTGGATAATACACTTAAAATGGTTAAAATTGTGGATTTATGTTATGTGTATTTTCCTGCAATAGAAAATTAAAAAAGAAATGCATTGATTTAATCTTTATATCTTATAATCTCTATTATTTTATAGGATGTTTCTGAGAGTAGGAAAAACAGTAGAGTACATCAGCAATAATAGAAATTTAATCAAGCTTTGCAGCTAAAAACTCATAAATATTTGAGCCAAATTTAGGATTTTAATGTAGTATTGCTGGGATGAAAATTATTGTTCCAATTTTTTCTTGGAAGGACCACTTAGTAAACTTAAAACATGTCAAATATTCATATAGATTTCCTTTTTAGAAGGAAGAAAAAGTGGTAAAACATAGAACTTTAGAGGAGATCAGGTACATTTTTAGTTTGACGCACTCCCTATAAAAGAACATGGTTTTGATTTTGTATTTGGGAATGAGAGAAATTATCAGCCTAAATGAAAACTTTAATAAACTATTCGATTAAAAAAATAAACAAAAATGAGAATTAATCATGTGAGCCTTGCTAACTTAACAGTTAGAATGACAACAGGTATAGTAGGCAAAATAAAATCTCAATTCAATGCATTGAACAAAAAAAATTAGGATATTAAAGTTATATTAGCACATATTTTAAATATTTCACCAAAATTATAAGTAAATGTATAAAACCTTCAAAAATACAAGAAGTGTTTTACAAAACTAAAAAAGGGCCTTTTTAGTATAACATTTCAATGGGCAAATCTAATAGAACCTGATTCCAGCAGAACCTCATTTCTCCCAAGGAGAACAACCAAATAACCGCCTGACTTGACTTTCACTGACCTCTGCAAATCCACACAGAGCACCAGGGGAGCACCCTCAGAACTGTCTGCAGTGTGCGGTGCCTTCAGTGCAGCCAGGCCCTATGGGTGTGGACCCCAGAGGTTGTGGGAGGAGCAAGCAGTCAGTGACAACCAGACAGAGCTTCCTCAGGTGCATATGCTCCATTAACCATCTCACATAAGTCAAACTCTTTCTTTTTTCCCTCTCTTTGTTTCCATTACAATCTCCTCCCATCTTTTCCAAATGAGTTCCTTTAGGTGATTATGACCACATCTGACTCTGTTCATAATTACTGTTTAGTGTATTTTTGCATCTGCCATCAGGGAGAAAATTCTTTCACTGAAGTCCACAACAGGGTTCCTCTCTCAACTTTAGACCACAACTAGGTCCTTTGATAGCTCCAAGCCATCTGCACATTCTTGATATAAAGCCTACTTATCTTTCAATATTTCTAAATCATTTTTGTACCTATAATCATAAAACACATTATTTCAGAAAGCTATTTTATTGGACTATCTTTGTCACTTTGACCACTGGATTTTGTTACAAAATTGGTCATTTTTTTTCCTAAATTTTTATTAGTATGAAAAAGTTTACATAGAAATAGATGTATATATTCAATAGAGTTAATAACACAACTCTAAAACTGACCTAACAGAGTTTCTTGGCAGTAACTTTTATATTTCTTTATTTTAATCTATAGCATTTCTTTTTGATTCCTTCTTAGAATTCATATCTAATTATATTTTCCATTTGTTCTTAAATGTTATCTACTTTTTTTCATTAGGCCCCGTAGTATATTAATTATAATTGTTTTAAAGTTCTGGTCTGCTAATTCCCACATCCCCATCATGTCTGAATCCAGTTTTGTTCTCTCTTCGAACTATGGATTTGCCTCTTAGTATGTCTTGCAAAATTTTGTAGAAAAGCAAACATAATATACTGAGTAAGAGGAATTATGGTGAAAGTTTTTTAGTGACAAGGTGATACAGTTTGGGGGAAGGAGAAACATTCCTTAGTTCACACATTAGGTTTCAGTTTGGGTAAGCCTGTGACCTTGGGTTGTGAGTTTCATGAGAGCTCTCATTGATATTTCCCCCTCTTAAGTGGGATAGGATGGATAGAAGAGCCTTGAATTAGATATTTTCCTTCCCGTGGGTTGCCTTGGTTTTGGAACCCCAATAGGTTAGTCTCTGCAAAATAGTTTCTCTTGAGTACAGTGCATTTTAAGACAAATGCACCAAAATGATTACTTTTCTCCTCCCCTTGCTGAAAGCACAAAGAAATTTTCTCCAATTATTTACTGTAAGAACCTGGTAGAAACCCTGGTGGTAAAAGGTATGAGAGTCCTGACTCCACTAACTTTCTCTGGGGTTTTGACTCAATCAAGTTCACACACAATCTCCAGCAATTGGATAGTTACCATTTACATTTTCCTATCCTGGTACTAGTTTCTCTAGAGGTTTCTATGTATGGATTTCTGCTCGGGTAGATTACTGCACCTCTCTATCTCTCCAATATGGGGGCAGTAGTTTGCCCTATAATCTCACTTTTCATGGATCTAAGAAGAGCTGCTGATTTTCATTTTTGTTTTTCAGTCTTTCTTTTCATATTACAATAAAGTGCTAACTTAAAGTTCTCCCCAGAATTTGACAGGACACTAGATTCTTTCTACTGCTGACTAAGTAAGGAAAAAGTAGATGTTCTTACCTGAAGTTGATGTTATCACTTGCAAGAAAAGAAAGCATACACAGTAGCCAGAAAAATTAGAGGATGCAGGCTCCATGATATCTGGATAAAGACTGGAAAAAGATCACAGATTATGAGATACAGTGTATAGATTGCGTGGATACACGGGATTTCATCAAGATTATAAAGAGGGGTGATCTTCAGACGCTTTCCTTTCAGAAAATAACCTTTCTCAGTGCTCAATAAAATAACCATGTCCCCACACATTGTTCTGATCAAGAGAGGGAACAAATATAGGAAGCACAAAGCACAGGCACCTGCCTAAATGTGCATAGTAGAGTAAGAAGAGTATTTTTGGATTCATGTGCTTGAATAGCTGAGACCAAATTCTGGTTGAACTAAAAGAGGTTGTTAATAATTTTTTATGTTACTTCTAAGAAACATGGCTAAAATGTTTAACTAGTAAAATTTAGTGGCCAAATTTGCACTTTAGAAATACAGAAGTGGTTTTGTGATGTCTGAGTGTTAGAACAAGTGGCACTTGCATCGTTACAGAAGAAACAAACCAGACAAAGTGCAAATTAATGTCTTTTCTCAACCCATAAAAGAAGTAATGTCAAGGGCAAATGCTTAATGTGAAGCTGGGTAAGAAAAGTGACTGCAAGAGGAAACACAACTTAAGATTTGTGACCTTGGAAAGAGGCTGAAGGGTGTCACATAAATACACTATAAGATTTACCTAGAACCTTTCAACAAATTGCTAAAAATGTTTGTATGTATGCTAATGTCTGAGTAGAAGAACTTTGGGGAGAGCAAATATGAGTGTTCTTTTGCAGTTCTTTACTTCAGGAAAGGTCTAGGAAAGTTCTAGGAAAATTCTGAACAACTTTTCTCCTGTTGCCAATTGAGGAAAACAAACAGTTTTTAAACACTATTTAAACTCAACCCTATAACCATTCATCTTCCCCAGAAAATTAAAGCCTTAACATGTCAGGTAAGAGCAAAAAAAATGTAGTCTTTGGGCACTTGTGGAAACCCACTAAAACCAGTGGAGAGGAATAGGAATAAAACCTGCTACCTTTGATGGATGTCTTAGAATATTTAAGTTACTATAATAAAATACCTGAGGCTATAAAAAGAAAAAGAGACTTGTTTATCTAACAGTTCTGAAAGTCCAGGAACATGGTACTACATTATTTTCAGCTCTGGGGAGAACCTTATGGTGGAGCACATCACATGGTGGGAATATGTGCAAAGGAAAGATGTTCCTCAAGAGGGTAACTAGTTAAATGGATGAGGAATACATTATAAAAGATTTAAAAAGGAGGTTTTCTTTTCCTCCAGTTTTTAATATGCAAAAATTATTTAAAGTTTGGACAGAATAACCTATATAGATCAGAAAGGTGCATTTACAAAACAAAGAAAGAGAGAGAGAGAGAAAGGAAGGAAGGAAGGAAGGAGGGAGGGAAAGAAGAAAGGAAGGAAAGAAAGAAAGAAAGAAAGAAAGAAAGGAAGAAAGAGAAAGAAAATGAAGAGCATCTTTAGCAGAAAAAATTAAAGTAAAACCTGGATCATTTCCTATTTTAATTGCCCTAAAAGATATCTAATTGTCTGTTTCAAAAATAGTAAAAATATAATGGGATTTGTAGCCTATGTGAAAACAAATTGATGATAATAGCACAAGGGATACCAGCTCCATATCTAGATATGAAGTATTAAAGTATTATTTAAAGATATTTGGATAATTCAAAATGTATAGTCTAAACCCTAGGACAACCACTGAAAGGCTTTTTTAACAGCTAAAAAATAAATCACTAAAGGAAATAAAGTGGAATATTAAAATTTCTCAATTAAATCTCATGAAAGATGAAATGTAAAATAAAGAAATAAAAAAGCAACAAATATAAACATGGACCAGGGTGGGTTTCAATTCAAGTTCATGAGCAAACATTGAAAATGGGAATGGTCTAGAAAGACAAGTTAAAGATACAGATTGTCAAATTGAATAAAACAAGACCAATTTGATGCTATCAGAAAAGTACTTAAAAATAAAGACATAGGGGATTAAAAATATAAGAATTGAAGAAGATATGCCTTGAAAATTCTAAAGAAAAATATAACTGGAGTCCTTATACTAGTTTCAGATGAAGTAGTTTTCGGAACAGGAAAAATGATTAGACATAGAAATATCACATAATGACAAAGGGGCTAATGGTCCAGTAACAATCATAAATTACATAAGGTAAATAATGATAGATTCAAAAGTAGAATTAATTAAATTGACAATTAGTACTGATGACTTTAACACTCCTATTTCTGTAACTGATAGAACAAGTAGGCAGAATATCAATAAATGAAGTAGGTGATTTATATCAATTAAATTAACCTTGAAAGTTACAGAATACTCCAACCACAGGGGAATATATATTCTTCACAAGCATATATAAAATATAAACAAAGGTGAATTAAATTCTAAAGTATAAAACAAAAGAATCCTTAAATAATTTCAAATACTTGAAATCATTAAAAGTATGATCTTAAACCATATGGTGCTCAACTAGAAATCAACAGCAGAAAGATATCTGGATAATCCCCAAATATTTGAAATTACGCAGTATATGTCCTAAAGACAGAAAAAATAATTTAAAAATAAAACAGAATTATATAAAATTGACAACAGGAAAGCAACAGAGAAAATGAAATAAAATAGTTTCTCATAAAAGAGCATTAAAAGTGATAAACTTCTAGCCATGCTAACTAAGAAAATGAGATGACACAAATCAACCATTTCAGGAATGAAAGAGGGGATATCATTACTAATCTCACAGAAATTAGATAGAAAACAAGGGGAAATGATAAACAACTCTATGAATATAAATTTGGAAACTTAATATGAAATGGGTCAATTATTTTCATGAATAAACTACCAAATCAACATCAGGAAGAAATAGATGTTCTGAATACAAAAAAAAAAAACAAAACAAAACAAAAAACCCTCCAAGCCTGGGTAATTATACTGGTGGACTGAAAACACTTTCAAGAATAATTAACACTAATTCTACAGATTATCTGTAGGCAAAAACGAAATACAGGAAAGATTTCACAGATCATTTTATGAGATTCACATAACCCTGATATCAAGTCACAAAAATATGTTAAAAGAAAAATAAGGCAACAGAGTGATATCCCCCATGAAGATATATGTAAAACTGAAACCAAAAGTTGGCAAATAAACTCTAGCAATATATAAAAATACTACTATATTGTGAACAAGTGAATTCAGGCCAGTTCAATATGTGAAAGTCAGTAAATATAATTCACAGTAACATAAAAACAGATAATCAGTTCAATAGATACAGAAAAGGCATTTAAAAAATTCAGTATCTATTCATGATTAAATCTCTCAGCAAACCAGAAACAGGGAAACTTCCTTAACCATGTAGAGTCAATAGGCAAAAATTCTACTACTAACATATTTTTTTTATCCTCCAGTCAGTTTTAATGAATAGTAGTTCTTACATAATGTGTTACACTATTAAGACTAAAGATTTGCTAATAAATCATTTCTGAAACAAAGGAATTTCATAGTATCCAAAGGCCCACTCCGAGGTGAGAGAGGAGAAGACTGGGCCCTGAGTTTCTCCGACAAAATCCCTAAGTTGACATGTTCCCTCTTTACAAAGAGAAGGGGCAGGAACAATCAGTTCTAGCCCCAAAGAAAGAAGATCAATAGGCAAAAAAAGTACTGCTTCATAAAGGAACTACATCCTTAACCATTGCTAATTTTCAACAGAACAGTGGCTCACAAGGATTTTTTGTCGCAGAGGTCCTGGGCTCTGCTGGGAACCTTTGCTCTCCCTCTACCACCAAAGGTAATGGGCCAGGGCTCGGTTGGCCTAGGCCATCTTGTGCATGTCATGCTTCCTCTTGATCACGGGGCCCTGGTTGTGAAAGGCTTGCTGCAGCTCGTGAGACAGCTTCTCTGGCATCAATGTCCCCGGTGCTTATTCTTACGGCATTCAGTGATCATCCACTTCATGGCTAGGAAGCGGCGACATCAGCCAGCCCAATCGGCACAGGGACCTGGTAGAAATGGCCACCCTTGAGAATGGGTACCAGCCCAATTTACAGGCTCACAGTTTTTCAGTGCCTGGTGCAAGATGGTATTAGGGGTTGCGCTCCATGGTAGCCTGTTCCTCTCCAGAAGCAGCATGGTACTTCTCAAATGCTTCCATTTCACAGATTCCAAAGTCTGGTTTGTTGGGGCGGTTGGAAGTGACAGAACAGGGACAGGGCATCAGGGAGCCCGCAAGAGCCAAAGAGCAACCAGAGGCCGACAGATAAACCCTAATGGCCTCTCGCACCTGCCTGTCACTCAGCGGTATCCCTAGCCAACTCCAGAAGGACACAGGTCCCAGCAGGGTTTCCGTCCAACCGCAGGAAGACACGTCCACCCCCGAGCCTACCCCAGGGTACAAAAACGCAGCTCCGGAGCCCCAGCGAGACTTCCCTGGCCCTTTACCTTGGTGGACCAGTGAACCTCGCCCGAGAGCTGATGCCAATAAATCTGTTTAGATTTATTGGGTCAGCATCCGATCTTACAAGGTTCATGAGAGATCTGGCCAGTACTTTGTTTCCTCCTTTCATCGCCATGTTGGTGAATTTATGATCACTGGGTCTGCAAACACAGAGCTTGTTTTCGTCGCTGGTGCAGCTTTGATGAGCTGAGTTTTCTTTAGCTCCTGGTTATATTTCTCCTCCTCGGTGATGCTCTTTGTCAGTTAGGGGATCCCTGAATTCAGGACCATAGACTCCAGCTCACCTGGGTTTGCCCTAGAAGTAGACAGCACGCAGCACGCCTGGCGCCAAGCCCAACCAGCCCCACAGAGCCTTCACTGCGGGGGCAGGCGGCTAGGCCGGCCACGAGGACCTCAGGAAGACTGTCCTCGGAGCACCTGAGCTAGTGACCCGAGTAGGAGTAAAGACGCCAGAGGGTCCTAAAACTGCACTTCATCCCATTGATCCGCGCATTACCCTGACTCACCCCAAGGGCCAAAAGGAAAAAACACTCGCAGTTTCAATATCCGTCGCAGTCTGGCGCCTAACATATTTTAATTGAGAGTAATTGAAAACTTGTTCCCAGGTTAGACAGCAAAGAACGTCCTATCTCACTTCCCCAATGCGACATTGTCCTGGAAGTACTAGTCAGTGCAAAATGACACACAGACTGGAAAGGGAGACCACATCCCTATCCACGTATGACATGGTTATCAAGGTAGAACATCCAGTGGACCTATGAAATATCTCTATGATATAATATCTTTTATGAGTCTAGCAAGGTTGCAAAATTATAGGTGAATATTCAAAAGTCAATTGTGTTTCTATACATAAGTCATAACCATTTGGAGTTTGAAATTTTTTTAATGCTATTTATAATGGCACCAAAAAACGAAGTAATGAGTTATAAATTTAACAAAACGTGTAAGTTCTGTATGCTGAAAAACTACAAAACACTGTTGGAAAGAAAATAAAATCTAAATGAAAGAGCTAAACCATGTTTCCAGTTACTATGACGTGAATATCTGTGCCCTCCCAAATTCTTGGAATTTAATGTTGGGAGAAATCCTAAGTCTTGGCTAGCAGCTGTGAATGTCTCAAGTGTGTAAGGAAAACCTTCACACATTCACGCCCATCAGGAATACCTACGGAGAGGAGCATTCCACTCTGGTCACTTCGGAAAGTAAACAACTGTCCCCAAATTTATCTAGTGTTACTAAGGGAACCTGTATAGGGGCCTGGTGGTCTGCTCCCCCATGGCACACTGGGATTGGGTTAAAAGTCTATAAAATGTATGGTTTCTCCTGCAATAACCGAGTTTGCAGGTTGCTCACCACAAGCCTGCATTTACCCAACTCCCAGGGCCTGGGTTATGGCTCTGTGGGCTCTTACCTGCGCCTAAGCTAGCCTGGCACACACCCCTACAAATTGCCATTCAGTGTTAAGAGGTAGGACATTAAAAAGGTGATGAGGCCTTGAGGACTCCTCTCTCATGAACTCTCACCATTATTATTGGAGTGGGCTTATTATCATGGGAGTGCATTGCTTATAAAAGGACAAGGACAAGTTTGGCCTCTTTTTGCCTCTCTCTCATTGATTCTCTTGCCTTCTGCCATGGATGACACCACACAAGGCTCTTGACAGACACTGGGACTTTGATCTTGGACTTTACAGCCTCCAGAAATAAATTTGGTTCTTTATAAATTACCCAGCTGATTTATTCTGCAATAGTAGCACAAGATGGTCTAAGACACTAGAACATTTTTTTGGTAAATGTCAAGACGTTTATTTAAAAATTTGTATGTGAAGACAAGATTAGAATAGCCAGAATAATCTGAAAGAGCAGAAAGAAGTTGGAGGAATCCTAAAACTCAATTTCAAGACTTATTGTAAGACTACATTAATCAAGATAATATGGAATTGGCAGAAGAGTAGATAGATACATAAAGGGAACAGAACAAGAGCAGAGAAAATGGATCCACATGAACCCAGATAACTTATTTTTTGTTTAATGCAGAAGGAATTTAATGAGAAAAAAACAGGCTTTTGAAAATATGCTACTGTAAAAAATTAGGGAACTATATGCAAAAAGGGGATAATATAAACATTGCAACTTATAACAAAAAGTCTCAAAATAGATCTATAAAATTTCAGGAAGATAACAAAATCAGCATAAACTGTGTATAGCAAAACATTCTTAGACATTAACACTAAAAGAGTAATTCGTGGACTGGGGTTGAAGCTCAGTGATAGAGCATTTGCCTAACACATGTGAGGCACTGGGTTCAATCCTCAGCAACACATAAAAATAAATAAAATAAAGATATCATGTCCATCTACAACAATTTTTTTTGAAAAAAGAACAATTGATAACATTTTGAAAAAAAAATGGGTCTTACAAATTATTCATTATTTATTTGAAATCCAAATTTAACTGAGCATCCTATATTTGTCTTGTAACTCTGTGTTAAAGTTAGAAATATGTGAGTTGGTTCACAGGGTCTGTAAATCAGATAAACCCACTAACCAACACCACCACCAAAATGTTTCAAACAATACATATTAAAGGGAAATATAGGGTTTTATTTAAATCATAGTGTGCTAGAAAAATGAGTCAAGATCTGAGGGAAGAAATTCCTATGGTCAAAATCTCACTACTATTGAATAAAAATGATAGGCCTATTTGGCACTTATACAGCCAATATGAAAATATTTAAAGAAATGGTGCTTAGCATATTATTATTTTAATATCCGACAAATACGGCAAAGGAATATCAGCAATACTTCCCCATTGGAGGATTCACACGGATGTAGGTATGTTGGCATTCCAGCTAGAAAAGCAGGTCAAAATTCCAAGAGATGTAATCTCTAAATGACTGATAGGCATCCTGGTATCTCCCTCCATTGCCACCTACATGTATGTATCTTTAACCCAGATCTTGAAACTATGAGAGATATTCATTTTTTAAAACCAACTAGAAGAGTGACAAAAGTACAGGAAGACTTGCACATGTAAAGACATAGTAGCCTTATTTGTAAAAGACAGTAATTGGAAATAACTCAGAATTTCATTAACAGGTGAATGGATGATCAAATTGTGATGTGCCATACAATATAATATGTATAGCAATAAAAAGGTATGAACTATTTTTATATACAACACACATGAATCTCAACAGGATTTAAATTAAAGAAGTCAGACAAAAAATGGTATGATGCACATGGTATGATTTCATGTATGTAAAATTCTAGAAAATGCAAATAATCTTTGGGAAAGCAAATCAATGGTTGCCTGGGGACAGGAGGAAGAAAAGAAAGGAGAATTTACAAAAGTACATGAAGACACCTTTGGGAGTCATGGATATGTTACTTATATTGACCACAGGGATAATTTGGCGAGTGTATACATACATACATACATAAAAGATAACAAGTTAATATTAAATATAATAAAGTTTGCTGTATATAAATTATACCTCAATGAATCAATTTTTAAAAATCTACTTTTAAAAATATATTTAAAATCTTAGTAAATAAACTTTTAGTGGATATTTACATTTTATAACTGAACCATCTGTTTCACAAGAGCAGTCTCGGTAACTGGGACACCTGTCATAGTGACTACCAAGTCTAAAACATTGAATTCACTTTTTTTTCTCTGAGACCTTAAAATAAAGAGACCAGGTAAATGGCACAATATCTGGAAATCAGGGCACAGGGAACATGATCAGCAATCTGAATAATGAAATTCGAAAGCAGATCCTCTCTCTCTTTTTTTATTTTTATTTTGTATTTGTTCTAACTTGTTGTACATGACAGTAGAATGCATTTATACATTTTGATAGACCATACATAATGCAGTCTAATCTTTCATTTTTTTGATTATACATATTGTAGGATCACATTGGTCATACAGTCATACATGTACATGAGGTAATAATGTCACTATCCTTCTTACCCCCATATTCCTTCCCCTCCCTTCAGTCCCTTCTACCTAATATAAAGTAACTCTATTCTTCCCTATCCCCATCCCTTATTGTGAATTAGCATCTGCATATCAGAGAAAACATTCAGCCATTGGTTTTTTGGGGTTTTGCTTATTTCACTTAACATGATATTCTCTAACTCCATCCATTTACCAACATATGCAATAATTTCATTCTTCTTTATAGCCAAAATATGGAACCAGATCCTCTCTCTTAAAGTAGTTCTTTGCCTGTTAGCTTCCTAAGTCCCCAGATATCATTATCCTGTGATAAAAAGATTGTTGAGATCTTACAGAGTTAGAACTAAAGGAAGTACTAAGGCTAGACTAAAAGAGGCAGAAATATCCTTGAACCCAACCACCATCTGCAATCAGATCACTTACTTGAGCTCCAGAATACAGAGAAAATTTCCTTCCAGGTCTTTCAAACCATTGCCTCAGTGCCTGCCAGTAGTTCAGCAATGCTGCTAAACCAGCAATAGACACCCACCGCCACTCAAGTCCAAGTTGGCACTTTGTTTACCAGAGTTTACACCTAGTATGTGCCAGCTGAACTTTTCTTCCTACCAGTCCAAAATCAATAGCCTTTGACAGAGAAAACAGCAAACCTTCCACTTTACGCTCTATAAAATCTCATATGCTCAAATATATTTGCACCTTACCTTAGAATCACTTGAAAGATCTCTGTGTTCTGTTTGCAGCAGACCTGTTCCAACATGACATGACCCAAACTGAGGTTACATCTTAGCCAAGGTGTGTTTCATCACATACTTCCCTTGTATCTTCCGTTGACATCATGCTACTGCTGGAAAAATTTAGGGGAATTCTTGTTCTTATTAGTAGTCATACCCTGCAAATTACCCATATAAATATCATTCAGAATTTTCTTTTTTCACTCCCAACCCTACTGAATATCATCTATTTAATTCACCTATTAGTTCTGTTTTCTTGCTGAGAGTTCTACTATATTCAATTTAGAGAAAGACAAAGGGAATGCACATGGAAATAATTTAAATATAAAAAATCTTAATGTATGATCTATTGAAATGTATAAACACATTCTACTGTCAAGTACAATCAATTAGAACAAATAAAAAATTAATTAAATGATTTTAATAGTTTTTAAAGCTTTCTAATTAACTAGACTTTTTTTTAATTGGAGGAAACTAGTCAAGGTTTAGGCATCCTCTTTTGGAAATTATTTATCTATAGGAAATTTTTAAAGAATGTGTTCTTAGAAGGGCACAACTACCACAAAATGCAGAAATAAAATGCAGGTCACAATGTATAAGCTTAGAAGTAGAGGCCACAGACAAACTCCTGAACTGTCCTTATCCCATAGAAAGCTGTGCTTAGTGCAGACACAGCTGGGCACTGTGGTCAATGTTCTGTAAAGAAGGCCCCGTGCTACTGTAATGCCCTATGTATTTACGGGATCAACAGAAACACTTATGTGACCCTAAAACAAAGATAACTCCACTGTTGGTTGTAGCCTGTACTGTTCAGCTAACTGGGACCTACTGAGTCATCTCTCTGCTGAACAAACTGAAAGGAGCCTCAGAAACAAGGACATCCTTATGTTTTCCTTATGAAAACTGACACTTAAAGGATGGATACATTTTTCTTTCCATGGTTAGTCACTACCTGGGGGAATAGTGAAATACTATTTGGGGCAAGTCTCCATTTTAGTAGCAAGAGAAAAAGTTCCTTACTATATGTCTCAAGGCTCTACCCACATTCAAGGGTGGGGCCATTTAAGGCTGAAAGAGTTCTATCACTTCCCCTTGGAATGTAGCAGGACTAAATATTTCCTGCCTCAGAATAATTTGCTTCACAGAAGTCCAAAGTTGCTATTCTTTCATTCTTGTAAACTTTTGAGTTATTAATAGTTTCCAGCTAAATAAACCTGCTAGGATTTGGATTGAAGATAACAAACATGTTAAGACTTTCAGCCCACAACCAGAAGTGCTGCTCAGTTTACTTAGCTTATTTTAATTCAGCTGATTACTCACAAGGATAACAACATCTTTTTGGATGTTAAGGGTTTCCCTTTCTGACAATCACATAGTAAACACTTGTCTTAGTTGAGGACCTTGGGAAACTGACTCTAAGATATAAAACTGTGTGTAGGGTTAATTTGCTGAGGGCATACCCTCAGGATTAACACCAACGGTCAAGTGAAAGAAGTAGATTTAGCAGGAAAAATTCTTGAATTGTAATAGAGTCACAACAATGGTCAATCCTACAAGAAGCTAGAACTGTCCTTCAGGGTTGTTGGGCCTTGAGGCAAGGGTTCCAGTTCTGTGTTCCACCACAATTACCAGCCATTGGTATGAGCTGCCTTTGCACATGAAGAGGGTGCATGAATGATGATGAGGGCGCTTGCCATGACTGAAGACCACTCCCAGAGACACTCTTAGCTGAGAAACGTAACTACCAGTTCTCCCAGCAACATAGAGGATAAGCATCTGAGAACTGAAGGAGGTTCTGGGTGGCTCGTTAGAGCATCTACTATATACCACTCAGAACACTAGGGTTTTTTTAAAAGCTTTTGTTAGTGGATTTTAATTTTAAGTAATAATGGGCTCTCTGACTGGGGTTGTAGCTCAGTGTTAGAGCACTTGCCTTGCATGTGTGAGGAACTGGGTTTGATCCTCAGCACCACATAAAAATATATGAATAAAATAAAGGTACTCTGTCCATCTACAAAAAAAAAATTTTAAAATACTAATGGGCTTCATTTTGACATATTCTTACATGCATGTAATATTTGTTCTACTTCAATCTCGAGTATTTCCACTTTCCCTCCCCACTCCAGCCCTGCTCCTTTCCTTTATTCTTGTGATCTTTCTTTAGTTTATTCAACGTTTTTTAACTGGTGCTTCAAAGATATACTCAAAATTGTGATTCATTGCGATATATTCATTTTCCAACTTGATCCCCTTTATCTCCTCCACTGTTCTTCCTTCTATCTTCATGGAATCACTCCCTTTTAAAAATTATTTCTCTCTAGCTTCTGCATGTAAGAGAAAACATTAGACCATTGACTTTTTGAGTCTGGATTTTTTCAAGTAGCATGATGTTCTCCAGCTCCACCCATTTACCAGCAAAGGACAAAATTTCTTCTTTTGATTGAGTAAAACTCCATTATTATATATAGCACATTTTCATTATCCTTTCATCTGTTGATGGGCACCTGGGCTGATTCCATAACGTCATTATTGTGAATTGTGCTGCTATAAACATTTATATGAATGTATCATTATAGAATGATGATTTTGTTTCTATTGGATACCAAGGAGTGGAACAGCAGGGTCATATGTTGGTCCCATTTATAGTCTTTTGAGGAATCTCCATACAGTTTTCCACAGTGATTGTTATAATTTGTAGTCCCATAACAATATGAGTGTTTCTTTTCCCTATATCCTTTCCATAATTTATTATTATCTCTATCCTTAATGATTTCCATTCTAACTGAAGTGTGATGAAATCTTGAAATAACATTGATTTGCATTTCCCTGATTCCTAGGAATATTGAATGTTTTTCACATATTTGTTGGTCATTTTTATTTCTTATTTGGAGAAGTGCCTCTTTAGTTATTTTGCCCACTTACTGATCTGGTTATTTATTTATTTTGTGTTTGGTTTTGCTGTCAAGCTCTTTAAGTTCTTTATATATTCTGAATATTACTTGTTAGAAGAATACCTGGCAAAGATTTTCTCCTATCCTGCAGACTCTCTTTTGGTGCTCTGGTTTTCTTTGCCATCCCATTTTATTTCTTGTGCTTTAGGAGTCTTGTTAAGGAAGCTGATGCCTGTTCCAATAAGTTGGAATGTTCTCCCTATTTTTTCTTAATTCAGACTTTTTTCTCCTTAACTTGGCTACTGTTCTAATGAGATTCATTCATTCACTCATTCTGATGTTTTTTCATCTTTTTTTTTTTGTTTCTAATATTTCACTAAGTATTTTCTGGAGCACTGGCTTAGTGGTCACAGATTCATTCAGTTTCTGCTCATCTTGGAAGATTTTTTTATTTTATTCTCAATTCTCAGGAATAACTTTGTTGAATATCACAATCTTGGTTGGCACCCACTATGTTTCATGATTTAGTATATGTTATTCCATGTCCTCCTGACTTTTAGAGACTGAGAGGAGAGATCAGAGACAAGTCTAATTGGTTCACCTTTCCATGTGTCATGCCATTTTTTTTCTTGCACCTTTTAAAATTCTATGCTTACTCTGTGTATCAAAGATTTTAATATAATGTGTCTTGGAGAGGATTGTTTTTTATTTTACCTCTTATATTTGGGTTCCCACCACATCTCTAAAGTTCAGAATTTTTTCTGACATTTTTGCACAGAAAAGGTTGTGTATTCTTTTAGTTTGTATCTTGGTGCCTTTTTCTGAGCCAATGATTCTTATGTTTGATTTCTCAATGTTATTGCAGATTTTTTAAATATTTTGGTTGTGGTCTCTGATCTTCTTTATTGCTGACTTTGTTTTCAAGATTATAGACTTTGTGTTTCTTTGAGGACTGAAAAATCTGTCTCCTATGTGATCTAATCCATAGGGGATGCTTTCAACTGAATCTTTAATTTGTTTTATTGAGTCATTTTTTCCCACCTTTTCTGCTTGATTCTTTTTCAGAATTTCTATCTCCTTATTGAAATGTACTTGTACTTCCTAAATTTTCTCTCTTAGTTCATTCCTTAGATTTTTTTTTTAATTCATTGAGTATTTTGACTATGAACTCTCTATATCAGTGACTAGGGGTCAATAACTCTTATGATAAACATACAATTTAGGCCAAGTGAGATTAGATAATGCTTCAAAAATAGACATTTTCTTCTCTGTTTCCATCATGTAACATTAGCTCTGTATCTCCTTGACACAAGTATAAAAATTACCTTTACCAAAGTAGTAGCAGCTTTCCTCACTTGTTATTATCTTGGTATCAGAAGTCCAAACATTAAAGAAAAATAATTTTAGCATTGATGAGATAACACATAATATGATATTAATAATCAATATGACAAATATGTGAAATTGATTATTTTGGAGATTTTAGAAAACAGGAACAAAATCTCTTTGAAAGCAAGTGCAAAGAGAAAAATATGAAAAAAGAAAACATAATCTAAATGATTTATGTGAAGAGATCAAGAAGTCTAATACATAATTGGAATCCCAGAACAGGATTCAGAAAAAAATATTGAATAAATAATGGGGTGTGTTGTTTAGCTTTTTTGTTACTATGGCCAAGACACCTGACAAGAATGACTGTACAGAAGGAAAAGTTTATTTGGTGCTTATGGTTTCAGAGGTGTCAGTTTATAGATACCCAGTTCCATTACTCTGCACTCCAGGTGAAACAGAACATCATGATGGAAGGGTGTGGTAGATGAAAGCAGTTCAGAAAGCAGAGAGAGACTCCCTCACCAGAGACAAAGTATATACCCCAAAGTCATGCCCCCAATGACCTGCGTCCTCCAACCACACACTACCTGCCTTACAATTACCACTCGTTTTCTATCAGAGGATTGATAGAATGATTAGGTCAAGGATCTCATAACCCAATTCTTTTCACATGTAAGTTTTCTTGCATTGACTCAGAAATGAACTTTTGAGGGAATACCTCATGTCTAAAACAGAACATTGGTAATATTTTCCATATTTACAAATCTAATAAAAACTATAAAATCAGAGATTCAAAAGAATACGAACCCCAAAAGCATAAACACACACACACACCTCACTCCATATGTAAAAGCCTCGCTATGGCATATTATAATGTAGTATTGAAAAATCAGTAATAACAGAAAATCTTAAGCAAAGATAGATAAAAATGCAAAATAATATTCTTAGACTTGTAGTGAAAAGCTATTCAAAACATGAGATGAAATAGGTGTTTTTCAAGTGTTGAAAGAAAAAATTCATCGACCTAAAATTGTATGTCCTATGAAAATTGACTTTGTAAAAATATGTGAAATTAAATCTTTAAGAAATTAAAAGTTAAAATAAATGTCAAAAAAAATCCTTTGAGTAGAAGAAATCTGATTGAGATAAAATTTGTATGGACATAGAGAAAAAATGCTTTAGAAATGTGCAACATTGTATATACAAAACATATGTATGGACTAGGGTTATGGCTCAATGATAGAATGATTGCCAGGCACATGTAAGGCTTGGGTTCCATCCTCAGCACCACATAAAAATAAATAAACAAAATGAAGATATTGTTTCCATCTACAACTAATAGTTTTTTTTAATAAAGATATTCTGTTGGGGCTGGGGTTGGGGCTCAGTGGTAGAGTGCTCACCTAGCATGTGTGAGGCACTGGATTCTATTCACAGCTTTACATACAAAATATAAAATAAAGGTATAAAAAATGAAAACTTAAAAAAATTGGTTGCACAATACTTAATTTTATTAAAAGAAGATTTATTGAAGACAGCATTACCCAACAGCAAACCCAAAGAACTACAAACAAGAAAATAGTAGACTAGGTCCATTATGAACGTTGATGCAGAAATTCTCAGTAAAATAATAACCAACCACTTTCAAAAAGAGTTGTGAACTAAAACTGAGGATGATTTATTGCTCGATTTAAGGATAGCTCAACAAACAAAAATCAATCAAGGAGATACATTAACAGAATGAAGGCAAAGAAAAGTATGATAATCTCAATGTAGAAAAGTATTGTGTCAAAATTTGGCACCCATTCATGACAAAAACATTCAAGAAACTAGGAAAGTAGAAATGCAAAACAGTGCAACCATTATGGAAAGCAGCATGGAGATTCCTCAGAAAACAAGGAATGAATTTTTTCTTTCAACACTTTAAAAACACCTCTTTCATCTCATGCTTTGAATAGCTTTTCATTTGACCCAGTTATTTCACTCCTCCCAAAGGACTTAAAATCAGCATACTACAGTGATGCAGTCACATCAATGTTTATAGTAGTTCAGTTCACCATGGCTAAAATATGGAATCAACCTAGATGCCCTTCAACAGATGAATGGATAAAGAAAATGTGATGTACGAAAATGTGATGTATATATATGCGTATATATATATATATATATATGTATATATATATATATATATATATGATGGAAGGTTATATAGCTAAAATATGGAATCAACCTAGATACCCTTCAACGGATGAAGAAAATGTGAGGTACGAAAATGTGATGTATATATATGTGTATATATATACATATATATGTGTATATATATATATATATATATATATATATGATGGAAGGTTACTCAGTTTTAAAGAAGAATGAAATTATGACATTTGTTGGTAAATGGATGGAGTTAGAGAATATCATGCTAAGCGAAATTTGCCAAACCCAAAAAACTGAAGACCAAATGCTTTCTCTGATATATGGAAGCTAATTCACAATAAGGGTGAGGGGAAACAGGGAAGAATAGTTACTTTATATTAGGTAGAGGGGAGTGAAGGGAGGGGAAAGGGTATGGGAGTAGGAAAGATAGTAGAGTGAAACAGACATTATTACCTCATGTACATGTATGACTACATGACTCATGTGATCCTGCAATATGTACAATCAGAAAAATCTCCTCCTTTATGTGTGATCTATCAAAATGTGTAAATACAATCTGTCATGTACAATGAATTAGAACAGATAAAAAAAGAAAGACAGCAAAAATTTTTTTTCTATATACTCATGCAGTTCATTCTTCCCTTTTCTCTCCTCCTTTCCCCTCCCCTCTCCTCCTTTCCCCAGACAGAGTCTTTCTATGTTGCCCAGTCTGATCTTGAACTCCTGCGTTCAGGTGATCCTGATCACCCAAGCACTGGGACTACAGGACCATGCCACTATATACAGCCTTCAGTGTATTAGTGAAAAATAGTTTTTATGTATTATTTTCAGAACAAAGATCATTAAGGACAGATCTTTCATGACTGAATTTTCAGTGTCTAATAAGTACCTGGTACATAGACGAAGCTCTAATGTGTGTGGAGTGAGTGTGTTGAATAAAGGGAAGTGCACTGTGAAAAAAGAGATGAAACTAGGAAAAATAAAGCAACTACCCAGTATAATAAAAGTCATATGTGAAGAAATCCCTAGCTATCCTGATACTTAATGATGAAAGAATGAAAACCTTTCCTCTAAGACTGGAATAAGGCAAGGAATCCCACTTTTGCCACTTCCATTAAACATAAGGATGAAAGTCTTAGTCAGAACCATTAAAAATAAAATGTATCCAAACTGGAAATGAAGAAATAAAATTATTTTTGTTCACAGATAACATGATTTTAATTGTAGAAATCCCTAAGATTATACACACACAGACACACACAGACACACACAGACACACACAATCTGTTAGAATAATGTTTTCAGCAAAATAACTGGTTCTGAAAACAACACACAAAAATAAAATTGTTTTTCTTACGCTGAAAATGTTCAATCTTAAATGAAATTAAGTACGCAATTTTATTTAAAATAGCATTAAAAAATAAAATATTAAGGGATAAACTTGACAAATGAGTCAAAAGACTTCTAAAATGAAAACTGTAAAACATTGCTAGAAGAAATTCAAGACATAAATAAGTGTAGGGAAATAGAATAGAAAACGTCTAAGCAAGTCCCCACATATTGATTTTCAACAAGAATGCCAAGACCATTCAATAGGAAAAAGGAGATACTTTTCAACAAATGATGCTGAGAAAGCAGGATATCCATGTACCAAAAAATATGAACTTGGATCCTTTCATAACAACTTATACAAAATTTAACTCAGAGTGAATTGAAGACTTAACTGTAAGACTTAATGACTCTCTTAAAAGAAAACATAAGACAAACATTTCAAAGCACTGGATTTGGAAACAATTTCTTGGATATGACACCAAGGCACAGGCAACAAAAGAAAATGTGGACAAATTGGGCTTCAAGAAAATAAAACACTTTTGTACATGAATAGGCACTCCATAGAGTGGGAGAAAATTCATTCAAATCAAATATCTAATAATCTCTTTATGTTAAAGAGATGTCTACCATCCAGGATAGAAAACATTTCACTGAAAAAAATGACCTACTCAAAAATGGGAAGATCACTTGAGGAGACATTTCTTCAAAGAAGATGTTCATTTAGCCAATAAGTTGAAAATTGCTCAACATCACTAGTCATGTGTAAACACAAACTTGAATTTCAATACTATCCTAATACCATTAGGATGACTACTATTGAAAGAAATAGAAAGTAAGAAGAAGGAAGGAGTAAAGGAAGGGAAATGAATGAATTTGTGAGGATGTGGAGTGTTGGGGGCTATGCCTTGCGGACTACGCCAAGATGGCACCTGCCAACCATCCAGAAGTTGTTTTGATCACATGGGTGGTGAGGAAATCAGTTAACAGACACACCCAAGTGCTTTATCATTGGCCGTATTCAAATAAGTCCATGCACACAATGCGTGCACATGTATTCCCAAGTGTTCCTGCTCATGCCTGTTTGACCTTTACTGTGATGGACAGCTAGCTCCTCGCCTGATCAGGGCATAACTAGCGTTGGCCCTACCCTTCCCCTCCTGGAGGGAATATAAGCCGGCTCTCCTCGAGCGCCAGTGTTTCGGGTTCCTGAATCATCAATAAACTGCTTCAAATTCAAGAGTCTTTCTGCCCGTTTGTCTCCCATGCCAAATTGACTCCGCTGGACGGCTCAAGTGGTGGCCCATACAGGGAACTCTGTATTCGTCTCATCTCCCGAAAACCCAAACAGTAAGTAGCGAGGTAAGCTGTAGCCCCTGTCTCTAAGGCAGTTAGGTGCTCAGGATAGCTGGCCAGGTAGTGAAATACAAAAATAAATAGGATAGTAAATGAGCTCTGGAGTGCATGTATTTTGTGTTGCTTGGGTGTTTGTACTACTGTTAGTGTGGTCTTTGTTCATCCTGTATCAAACTTATTTAGCAGCAAAAGATGGGTTCAGAAATATCATGAAATCAGTATGAAAGGATAATTCAAAAATTATTAAAGGAAAATGGCACACCAGTAAAACAAAAAACTATGAAATGTTATGTACAGACCCTACAGAGGGTGAGTCCTTGGTTTTTAGAAGAAGGCTTAATGAACATTCCTCAATGGGAACAACATGGGAATGACTTAAGAAAAGCAGAAGCAGAGGGTGTAGACCTCCCCCCTGGTACCATTCCTAAGTGGACCTTAATAAGAGGATGCCTAACTTCAATTAAAGGAGGCATAAAAAATATATTACAAGAAGGAGAAGAAGTGCTAGAAGAGTTTAAAGAGGAAGTTAGCTGGAGTAGCCAAAAACAGGAAGAAAGTTCCAAAGAGGAAGGAGATACTAGAAAATAAGCGAGTTAACACTGCAGAATTGCTAAAGGGCAAGATAGACCGTGAGATAATTACCTCCTCAGCTCCCCCTTATGATGAAAGGTGGGAAGACTCAACATTTTGTAAGCACTCTTGTTGGCCATGTTGTACTAGAGTCCCAAGTGATAAACAGACCGTGGATCGCTGGGACCCTGTGGAAGGCCCATTAAGACTGTCCTGCCCACTCATGGTGGACAATCAGGGGCAGCAATTTCATCAGGCCCTAGAATTTAAAACAGTAAAAAATCTTAAAGAGGCAGTGACTACTTATGGGCCCCAAGCTCCGTTTACCATGAGTATGGTGGAATCCATCGCAACACTTAATCTGACTCCTAGTGACTGGGCAAGTATGTGTCGAGCAGTTTTGCATGGTGGACAATATTTAATGTGGAAAGTAACCAATCAAGAGCTCTGTGCAGAGATGATTTGTAGAAATGCAGCCGCAGTTTTCCATCAAAGAAACCTAGATATGTTACTGGGACAAGGACTATATGCTGAACAACAGCAACAAATGCCGTGTGATCCAGCGGTCTATCTTCAGATAGCTACCACTGCTGTTAGAGCTTGGAAAACATTACAAAGTCATGGGGACTTGTAAGGGCAATTATCCAAAGTTATACAGAGCTCAAATGAACCATATGCAGAATTTGTAGACCGTCTGTTACAAATGGAAGGCAGAGTATTTGGGGATTTAGAACAATCAATGCCTTTAATAAAACAGTTAGCATATGAACAAGCTAATAAATGGTGCAGGGAAGCAATTAGGCCATGGAAAAATAAGGATCTCAATACCTATTAAAAAATATGCAGAGATATTAATGAGTCAGCTATACAGGGTCAAGTACTAGTAGCTGCTGTCACTCAAGGAGTAGCTCAAGCTATGAGGGCCAAACTCAAAAACTGTTTTTCATGTGGACAGCCAGGACATTTAAAAAGGGATTGTCCAAACCCAGGTCATAGTACACACACAAAAATGCCTGGAGTATGTCCAAGATGTAAAAAAGGAAAACATTGGGCAAGTGAATGTAAATCTATAACTGACATTGAAGGAAAACCACTCTCAAAAAACGAGATGAGAGGCCCTCGGGCTTAGGCCCCACAAATATTCAGAGCCCTGAAGGAAGGACAGCCAGCAGCGGATCCCATCAGAGTGATTCTTCAAACCCATTATCCATTAATTCCCTCATCAGACATACAACAGGAAGCACAGGATTGGATCTCTGTGCCACCGCCAGAGCAGTACTAACTCCAGAAATGGGGGTTCAATTAATACCTACAGGTATCTATGGACCTCTTAAATCGGGAACAGTAGGTTTACTATTAGTGCACAGTTCTGCTGCCCTAAGAGGACTCCATATAACACCAGGAGTAATTGATCCAGATTATGAGAGAGAGATAAAAATAATGGTCAGTTCCCCAAAAGGTATTTCTGTTATAAATCGGGGGGATAAAATAGCACAAATACTGGTGATACCCAGTGAACATGACAAATATTTAGCAAAAAAGAATAAAAGAAATAAATCAGGGTTTGCATCCACAGGGCAACCTATGACCATGCTTGCCTTGGATCTAAACACTTGCCCCATGTATACTATAAGAATAAATGACAAGGAATTTAATGGGTTATTAGACACTGGTGCTGATCTTAGTATCATAACATTGATCCAATGGCCAAAAGATTGACCTCTTCAAAAGGCTGACCAGACCTTATGAGGTTTGGGGGTTGCCTCAAACCCACCCCGGAGTGCACAGTTATTGAAATGGACAGATACAGAAGGAAATTACGGTACTTTCCAACCCTATGTCTTAAGAGATTTACCCGTTAATTTATGGGGGAGACATATTAAGACAATTACAGATCAAGTTGACTAATGAACATACGCATATTAACCCGATAGCTTGTAATATCTTGGTGAACCAGGGATCTATACCTGGAAAAGGACTGGGAGCACATTCACAGGGAATAACTGGACCCGTCCAAGCTGTGAGGAGGAGTAATAAAGAGGGACTGGGTTTTCAGAGGGGGCCACTGAGCCAATAAAAATTACATGGAAATCACAAAAGGCTGTTTGGATACCTCAGTGGCCCTTCAATGTTCGAAAGTTACAAGCAGCCAGAGAGTTAGTAAGACAACAACTGGCCTTAGGCCATCTACAACCCTCTACATCTCCTTTCAACACACCTATTTTTATAATTAAAAAGAAATCAGGAAAGTGGCGATTCCTCCAAGATCTTAGAGCAATTAATAATCAAATGGTAATAATGGGGGCAGCTCAATCCAGACTCCCTCAATTGTCTGCTATTCTGAAGGATTGGAGAATTAGAGTTTTAGACATAAAATATTGCTTCTTTTCTATACCTCTTCATAAGGAAGATACCTACAGATTTGCTTTTACTGTACCAGCTACTAACCACAAAGGACCTGATCAAAGATATGGATGGACAGTATTGCCACAAGGCATGGCCAACAGCCCTGCTATGTGTCAGGTCTATGTAGACAAAGCTTTACAGCCTATTAGAAAATCTGATAAAGACCTAAAGATCTATCATTATATGGATGGTGTCTTATTAGCTCATCCTGATCAAGAAAAACTTTTCAGAGAATATGATGGGCTGGTCAAAAATCTTCTTCGATTCAGATTAGAGATAGCAGAAGACAAATTACAGAGTTCTTGCCCCATTACCTACCTTTGTACCATTATTGACAAAACCTTAATATGACCCCAAAAGGTTACCTTTAGGATGGATAAATTAAAAACATTAAATGATTTCCAGAAACTTTTGGGAAATATACTGGATAAGACCATATTTAAAATTAACAACTGAAGACCTTGGACCATTATTTGATATTCTTAAGGGAAGTAATGAACCCGCCTCGCCCCGGGAAATTACCACAGAAGCTAGAAAAGCATTGTGTAAGGTAGAAGATGCCATTACTAAGGTACATTTAGATCGGGTAGATATAACTAAGCCTATATTGCTGATAATCATAGCCACCATAGGAAGTCCTACAGAAGTGTTCTGGCAACAAGGACCTACTTATTGGGTCCATCTTCACTATAGCCAAAAGATAATTCTAGTGAGTTATCCAGAATTAGTGGGAAAGTTAATAGAAAAGGCAATAACTAATGCTATAGGAATTTTTGGCATTATTCCAAAAAAAATTATCACTCCTTATAAACCAGAAACTATAATTGAGCTTGCCCAAGAATCAGAAGTATGGACTACCATTATATGTAATTATAATCCAAATTTTAATAACCACTACCCTGGGGACCCAATGATCCAAAGGTTCATCAGATACCCATTCATATTTCCTAAAGTCACCAGTAAAGATCCCATACCAAATGATATAACTTGCTTTTCTGATGGATCCAGTAATGGAACAGCTGCTATAGTCACGGCAACACAGACATTTACTTTTCTTTACCCTCCACAATCTGCTTCTAGTCGTTTGTCGAATTTTCCAAATTTCCCAAATCAGCCATTTAATCTGTTTTCTGACAGTAAATATATAGTCAATGCTCTAAATATCATAGAAATTGTTAATGCTAACACTCTTCAAAAACATTTTAAATTGACTAAAGAACAAGCTAGAAGTATTGTCAAAAATTGTCAACATTATGTCACTTATCTCCCATTACCTCAAAATGGTGTTAACCCTAGAGGATTACAAGCCAACCATATATGGTAGGTGGATGTTACTCATATCCCAGAATTTGGAAAGATTAGATACATGCATGTGTCCATATATACTTATTCAGGATTTATTATGGCCACCTTACAGTCAGGTGAAAAAACAAAAGATATTATAAATCACTGCCTACATACCTTTTCTATTCTGGGCATTCCAAAAACAATAAAAACAGACAATGGTCCAGGCTATACATCCTTAACTTTTAAACAGTTTTGTTCTGCATTTAGTATATATCATGTCACAGATATTCCTTATGAACCCCAGGGACAAGGAATTATAGAAAGAGCTCATCTAACCATTAAGACCTCAAATATAAAACAAAAAGGGGGAATAGGGGAGTCATATCCACCTAAGAACAGATTATCCATAGCCCTTTTTACCTTAAATTTTTAAAATTTGGATAAATCAGGAAAATCAGCAGCGGATCAACACGCTGCAGTTGACACTGACATAAAGCCACAAGCTTTATGGAAAGATGTTGTAACAGGAGAATGGAAAGGACCTTCCCTGGTCTTGATTTGGGGAAGAGGGCATATGTGTGTATTTCCACAGGAAGAAAAAACGCCAATTTGGATTCCAGAAAGGCTAGTCCAAGCAGTTAAAACGGTTCATCAAGATGCAACTGAGCCCTCTGAAGATCCTGCCACTACTAATGATGATAATGAATTTCATCCAACGTGAACAGTTCTGGACAATAGTCAATGTACTGCCTTAACTAGTTCCAGTCTCTCAAAATGGTACAGTCTTTCCTCAGTTCTTTTCCACTAATGAATCCACTGGGCAAGCTACCCTTAGGTACACACCACCATTGGACTCCAAATTTACCCTAAATTTATCACTAAAGAATACATTATGCCTCACCTTTGGCAATGGCACACCTTGTGTACAATTGATGAATCGTACTTTGGTAGGTATTACCTTAAATAAAGAAAACAACTCCAATACAAATGTCACCGGTTACATGCCCAAAGCTATTAGTAATAAGACTGATTTTCATATCCATTGGTATGGCCATCACCAGTCCTTCAAAAAGCCTATTACTAGGCCTCCTTTATGGGAAGCTTGTCAGCACCTAGGACCTGATAAAAAGGTCTCCAGTAATCTGGCTTTTGGACCTTGGTATTTACCTAATCAAATATATATCACATCTCAAAGCACAGAAGATTTTATAGAAAATTTGGAATATAAAGGTAATTTCAACCCCTTATCCATCTGATCCTTATGTGGGCCTAAGATATGTACAGATATAAGCCCCTGGGCTTTTGTAAAAGGAGGGTCTATAAGTAAAGGAAAGTGTACTGATCAAAAGGTTAATGGAGTTAATACTGAAATATGTAGAGAGAGTGAAACAATTGTTTTTTCATATACTCTTGTGTGCCTAGCTCTCCCTTTCCTTTTTGTGACTTCTAATGAGAACCTCTCTAGACAGTTATCTTCACAGATTGCACAACAATGGACAGATAGATTTGACGAGCTGGTAACAAGGCTTCGACAAAATATCCTCACCATAAACGCCACTAAGGTGGAAGTCAAACCGGGAGAACTTATCACAGGAGCATTAAATAAACAGCACAACTTGGCATCAAATTTGGGGGACTCTTAAGTCTCACACTAATAAGCTTGGGTGTGCTTGTGTTAATTCTATTCTACATTTACAAACACCTCAAAATCAGTCAACAGGCTCATAATGTGATCATAAAACAGGCCATGGCTGCCCTTGAAGTAGGACAATCTCCCAACATATGGCTTAGTATGCTGGATCCGTAGTCAAAGATGGGTAACCACGGGAAAACACTGTACCTACCTAAGACAGAAGGGCCAATCCTGCTTTGGTATCCTTTGATGATGGGTAAGGACAGGATGTTGATTCCTGGGACCTAAGACAGACACAATCCCTGCCAGCTTCATTTTCATTTCAAATAAAGAAGGGGGAGATGTTGGGGGCTATGCCATGCGGACTACGCCAAGATGGCGCCTGGCAACCAGCCAGAAGTTGTTTTGATCACATGGGTGGTGTGGAAGTCAGTTAACATAGACACACCCAAGTGCCTTATCATTGGCCATATTCAAATAAGTCCACGCACACAATGCGTGCACATGTATTCCCGAGTGCTCCTGTTCGTGCCTGTTTGACCTTTACCGTGATTGGACAGCTAGCTCCTCACCTGATCAGGGCATAACTAGCGTTGGCTCTACCCTTTGCCTCCTGGAGGGAATATAAGCTGGCTCTCCTCCAGCGCTGGGGTTCCAGGTTCCTGAATCATCAATAAACTGTTTCATATTCAACAGTCTTGCTGCCCATTTGTCTCCTGTGCCAAATTGACTCCGCTGGATGGGGTCAGTGGAGGAATTGGAAAACTTGCACATTGTTAGTAGGGATGTAAAATGGTGTTATGATTTGGATATTAACTTTCCCCAAATGCTCTTATGCTAATCCAGGAGGGGAAATGATCAGAGCTATAAATTAATCAGTGGATTAATTCATTTGATGGATTAATAATTTGAAAGGACTACTATGCTGGGTGTTAACTAGGCAGGTAGGGCATGGTTGGAGGAAGCAAGTCATTAGGAGACTGCCCTTGGGGATTATATTTTTTCTCTCTGGCTCTTCCCTCACTCCGTCTCTCTCTGCTTCCCTGCCAGCATGAACTGAGTAGCTTTCTTCCACCATGCAATCGGTCCATATTGTTCCAATTCAGGCCCAGAGCACTGGAGTCTTTTAATAATGAAATTGTGACACTATAAACCAAAATGAACTTTTCCTCCTCTAAGTTGTTGTTGTTGAATATTTTGGTGACAGCGATGAAAATTTGAGTCTGATGATTTAGATTAGGTGTCCCCAAAAAGCTCATGTATGAGATAATGCAAGAAAGTATAGAGATGAAAAGATTGGGTTATAAGAGGTTTAATCTCCTAACATGGATTAACGTGGTGGTAACTATAACTAGGTAGGATGTGACTGGAGGAGATGGGTCCCTGGGGGCTTGCCTTTGGGGTTTATATTTTGCTCTAGTTGAGCAGAGCTCTCTCTCTCTCTGCTTCTTGGGTTCCATGTTCCCAGCTGCTTTCCTCAGCCACGCCGTTCTATCATGATAAACTACCTCACTTCACATCCCAAGGAATGGAGCCAACTATCTATGGACTGAGACCTCTGAGCTGTGGGCCCCCAAATAAACTTTTCCTCCTCTAAATTTTTTCTTGCTTGATCTGTTGGTCACAGCACTGAAAAAGTTAACTAAAACACTGACAAACAGAAATGGTATAGCCACTCTGGAAAATAGTATAGCAGTCCTTCAAAAATTAAAAATAGACTTACTATCTGATCCAACAATCCACTTCTGGGTATATATCAAGTAGAATTGGAAGCATGGTCTCAAAAAGACATGTTTATCTATGTTCATAGTTACATTATTCATGTAGCTAATACATGGAAACAACATATATCCATCAATAGAGGAATGGGTAAGCAAAATGTGATATAAACAGATAATGGAACCTTACTCCATCTTAAAAAGGAAGAAAATCCACACAAATGCTGCAACATGGTTGAATTTTTAAAACATTATGATAAATGAAATGAGTCAGTCCCACAAAGATGGATATTGCATAATTCCAGTGGTATGAGGTTTCTAGAGTAGTCAAATTCATGGAGACAGAAAGTATAATGGTATTTCAACTAGCCTGTAGGAAGAAAAAAATGGAAAATTATTTAATGGGTAAAATGTTTCATGTTTGGAAGATGAAGTTATTTAGATGGTTGGTGGTGATGTTTGCACAATAATAGTGTATCTAAAACCACTGAGCCACAGACTTTAAAGTAGTAGATAGTAAAATTTATGTAACGTATTTTAACACAAGAAGAAGGAGGAGGAGAAGGAGGAGAGGGAGAAGAAGAAATAGAAGGGAGAAGAGAATGAGTTATATTGACTTCAACATAGCATAGGTTAACATTATGAAAATTAGATTTGATTTTCAAAGTAAATTTAAATTCTCATACAGCAAATAAAACTTCATAAAGATAATTCTAACAACAGGAAGTGATGCTAACATGAATGTCTTCTCCCCCTTCTTTAATCTATTTTTTTCTTGATTCATATTTTTATTATTAAAAATAACAAAATTAATCATACCCCTAAATGTAAAACTAAAACCACACAACTTCTGAAACAATATTTTCACAGATATATGCATATATCAATTAAAGCTTATTAATTTATAAATTAAATCTGTATAATTTATTTTTTGTCAATTATATTTCAATAAAGTCTTAAAAAGTCACTTTGCAGTAGACAAAATGAAAAAAGTAAAAATACCATGCAAAAATACACTAAAATGTTTTGCGTAAATATTTATTATATTTTATATAGTTAGTAAAGTAGAAAATTCATGCCCAGGTGAAACAAGGCATTTTTCTGAAATAGTAGAAAATTCTGTAATATTTTTGAAATAGTCAAAATTAGAAAAATAGAAAAGTACTCCTAAAGTACAATTGAAAAAGAAAACCACCAAAACTCACAGAACTGAATTGCCTAAATCTATGTGAAAACTGTTGAATTTATGAAATCAGATTTTAATTTAGAGTGTCATTATTTGCATGTGTAAATTGGTATTTAACATTTAGGAAAGTTAACTCTTATACAAATTGGCTTTTATAAAAAATGAGCTGCATCCAGCTATGATTCTTACCATTATTTTTCATATCCTTCTAAGCAACCTCAATAGATAATTAAATTCATTAGTCTTGTGATTGTCATTTATCCCCTAGATTCTGATAACCTAAATACATACACCAAAGTACATACAGGAGTCCATGGTAAACCTATTTTATAAGTATTCTACATGGTCTTTGAAAGAATGTATATCACAATACACAACAAATACTTATTGCTTCCTGTATTCCAAGGTTACCCAACAGTAAAAAGAGTAAAATCAGTATTTAAATCCAAGATCTGAGTAACGTTCAATGTTATTCTATTTCCAGAGTGCTTCACTTCCTATGATGAGATCATGCTTAAGAATCTCTTCTGGGTTTTACCATAAATTCTATAATTTTACACCTGGTAAACATGACTTTTTAGCTTTTATCTTTTGACAACCAGTAAGATGGACATGTACATACACACACACACACACACACACATACACACGCGCACACACACACACACACACACACACACACAACTATCCAGCACACATTTTCTTACTTTATATGTGTAATTTTTGTGTATTACTTTTCTTCAAAATGAAGACATCACACTATTTATATTCTGAGGGGAGGAAGGATTTATCCTTTTTTTTAAATGAATCAATCCAGCAACTGAAAAAATACATTCTACTAAACAGGTTATAAAACTACATTTGCAAAAACAATTGACACAAAATTGTGCAAGTTATTGTTCTATATGAACAGCATTACCAAACACACCTGAGGAAAACACAAAGTTCACGTAAAATGAGAGAAAGGGTAGGACTTAGAGACTAAAAATTTGTTTTTGAAATCCTGCCATGTGACATGTGATCAGGAACAAATTAATCTTTGAGTCTGTTTCCTTATCTCTGTGCTGGGGGTGTAGCTACTAACTTAAAGTTACACCTCTGTGCACATGACAGTGCAGGACCCCAGGTTATCTGCTGGACTTACAAACAGCAATCTCAGAAAATGACAATGAAGAAAATTCAAATATTTTTTAAGGAAGCTGGGTTACCCTAGAACAATGGATAAAACAATTCCGAGGAATAGGAAAGTATGACAATGTAGGAAGAATATTACACAAAGGATCACCCACGTAATCCAGATAAAAACATAATAGTCACTTTCATGTGTTCCTTCTCCAAAGCTGTTGACCGAAGGGTTGCATCTTGGTACCGCACTTGCTTCCTTGGGGAACTTGCTTTGAGGCTCAATTCCATTTTTTAAAAGTATTTTGTTCATGTGTCCTCTAAAAGAGTTTAGGAAAAATCTATACCTCCTTATACATTTATATTAATACCTCAATTTTAATACAAGTTAAAATAATTACAAAATATATAATTTGCTAATGCAAGGGTTAGAATTTGATAGTAAGACTATAGCCACTATTGAGGGCCCAGCCTGCTACCAGGAGAGACTAATACTAAACTCCCAATATGGTAGGTACCATTCCCCAGGGTGATCAGCTAATTGGGGCATGTTGGTTACAATGAACTGCTTACATCATGGAAGGAAAAGTGCTTTGTTCTTACCAGAAGTTTCTCCCTATGGCTAAAAATTATTGATTCTGTCAAAACAACTATGTGCACACTTACAGAATACCTTATCCAATGTTATGGTATTTCTCTCAGTATTACTTCTGATCAGAAAATTTATTTCACAGGCAAAGAAGTAGAGTGATGGGCACATGCTCATGGAATTCACTGGTCTTACTATGTTCCCCACCATCCTGAAGCTGCTGGCTTAATAGAAACATGGAGTGAACTTTCAAAGACTGAGTTGTGTGCCATCTAGGTCACAATAATTTCCAGAGCTTCACTAGAGACTGTATTTGGTCAGAATTAGCATCTGGTGTATGTTATCCCTTCTCGAACAGTCAGAATTCATGAGTCCAGAAACCAAGGAGTGGAAATATGAGTGGCACCAATCACCATTAGGCCCAGTGACCCACCTGAAAACGTGTGCTTTCTGTTTCTGTACCCTGATGCTCTGCTGACCCGGAGCTCTTATTTCCAGATGAAGGGATGCTTCTACCAGAGACACAGCAATTATTTCACTGACCTGTAATTTAAGATTGCAACCCACTCACTACAGGGTCCTCATGCCTCTAATGGGCCAAGAAGGGTACTATGTTTTGTGGGGTGATGGGTCTGAATTACCAAGAGGACACAGAATCCCTACCCCACAATAGAGGTAAGGAAAAGCATATATGAAATAGAAGAGATTCCTTAGGCATCTTTTGATATTACAATACCCCATAATTATTTCAATGGAAAACTAAAACATGCAACTGTGGAAGGTGGGGCAGGAGGGGGAACTCTGTGGAACTCTGTCAGCTCAGTCAGCTGGAGTCTGAAAACGTGGAAAACGTGAGGCCCTTGACGCAAAAACTGTAGTGTTTAAGGTGGCTGCACAAGTTGTTGCTTTCCCCTGTAGAAAACAGAGCTAAGGTCCTCTGCAAAGGAAGCTACTGGGGACCATGGCGGCACCTACCTCAGCAGATACTGATCTCCCGCCTTTCTTCTTTGTCCAGATTCTTCAACTACCTCAGTTATGCCAATCTCCCCACCCAGTGATGTGGGTGAGTGAAACCAAAACAGGTCCTTGAGCCAGTGCCCCAATAAGCTGTGGAAACTGGTTGCTCATCCTGCTCTCATTTTCCCTGTAAAAAGAGTTCACAGGCCAGGGAATTTCCTCTCAGGACTGAGCAGAGCCAGCATAGAGGATGGGCTTATGCAAGCACAATGAAACTGTTCTTTCTATTCTCACTGCAGTTATTCCTGGGACTTTTTCCTCCATTGTGTTGACACAGATTCTTAACTCATGAACTCTTTCAGAGATATTTTAATTCATACAATGCTGCCTGCTAGGTTCTCCTACTCTGCCATCTTGCTGACATAATTTGGTGGCAGTTTAAAATACTTGAAACTCTTTAATGATTATCCTGAAAACACAGGATGAACTCCTACATAACAGACAGATGTTAATCTGATGGTTCTATAGTAAGACTTTCTTATTGAGGAACAGGTTTACTGGGAGCATATGTATGAGGTATCACAAGTGTAGTGAGCTAGTTTTGAGACTCTTGTGGTAGATAAGCTCTTGATTAGAATCACACATTCCTTGAAGGCAAGCTGTAGCATCTTTTATGAGAACAAAGTGACAATCAGAGTTAAAATAACTATGATAATTAGTACCCGTTCTTGAATGCTTAGAACTTGCTGATGGGATTGTAATGACTTCACAGAATGATCATTTGCCGATGTGAGGACAAAGTCAAATTTTTACAAAGCTGGGATCTACACAGTTTGAACTACTGGTTCAAGGGACAGTTAAGTATCAAAAAAGACCTATAAGAAGAATTCATCTGGGAGAAGGAAAGACACTGGATTAGAGGAAGGATGCACTCCCCAACAGTTCCTCAACTCAAAATTTACACATATACTGGTTCTCAGTGAGGTCAGTGCATAAGGGAGTTCACTGAACTCAAACATTGAAGAGTAAAATAGTCATAGAGACACAGAAAGTCAGAAAATTTGAAGGTAAAATTTGAACAATATGTTAGAGAACCACCAGCTTGACCTTCGGTGGCAGCATGCAAGCTGCCAGCCCACTGCAGAGGGGAGGGGTAAGCACAGGCAGAGAGGAGAGTATGGGGAATAAAATAGGCCTGGGGGAATCTGGGGAATAGAGAGGGAGGCTGATATTAACTGACACAGAGGTGGTGGGGAAGATTGTTGGGCGATAAGTGATCAAAATTTCTTGGTCAACAGGCTGAAAGTCTGGCAGGAACCAGAGAGCCACAGCTGCAGGAAGCATCTTCAAGTGGCTGCACAGCAGTGAGCAGAGTGGGAGATTGGGAATTCATAAAGAAGTTGCCAGCTTGACCCAGCAGTCACCTCCTGTGGCATCCAGAGTGTGCCTGGACCATTAGGATTGAAACAGAAGCAGAGGATTGTGCCTAGGGCAATCCAGGCTGAGGACACCAAGGAAAGAGAGCCCCCTGTGTTGCTGGTGTCCCATACCAGCAACAGGGAACATGCCAGTAACTGGTCAAACAGGTGCCTCTGCACTCCAGGTTGATGCTGGGTAACTTACATTGGGGGACGTGGAATATGTAAGGTCTGAGGAGTTGTAGAACCTCATCCTAAAAGTGGAATATTCTGGAAGCCCCAAAGACCCAGATGTTCAGAAGAGATCAGCATCTGCCCAGCAACAGAGGGATGTGGATCAAATCTCTACTACCTGCAAACAGAGTTCCATAAACATAGTCAAGACTAAACCCAGCTGCTGGAACTTGCAACTTGGAACTCTGCACCAGTCCTGCTATGGGAGCATGCCATCTGTCAGCATTACCTGGTCTCTCCCGTCTTACCCTGTGGGATGCGAAGCTGAGAGCTACTGCAGCCAGCTTTGGCTCCTGATCAAATGACTGGCACCTTGGTGAGGAACAAAGAAGTAGGACTTCAAAATCCAAAGACTGTGACTCAAGGTTTACAGATTCCAGAAATAAATACCAAAAAATTTTGAAAAGGCATGACAGCATAAGCAATGAGCATCCATTCTTGCCAACAGTTTTGACCACCTCAGTGGAAACAAGCCCTTTATTTTTAAATTAAGACTTTTTTCCTATTACCCCCCTTTTCCTGTTTTCTAATTTTAGTTTGATTTAGTTCATTTACTTACTTGTTTTAATTTTTTTTCATTCTGCATTATTGTGTGTGTTCTTGCTGTACTTGCTGTTCTGATATGTTAGAAATGAATTATATTTTTTTCATTCATTGAATTGCTTTCTTCCTCACCCATTTATTATTTAGCCTTAATTAGACTTTGTGAGGTACAATTTACATGGGATTGACTTCTTTTTGACTTCTTTTGGACTTGTTTGTTTATATGTTGGTCTTTGTTCCTTTTTTACCTATTACTCACTTTCTTCCCTAATAGTCAAATTTTTCTGTTCCCTCTTCCTCTTTCTTTGTTTCATTACTTTTAGTTATATCTCACTCGTCCTTCTTTATAGCCATCATCTGTTACCTCTCTCATGATTCTCCTCTGTTCACTTTTTAATTATTTCAAGCTTTATCTTGCCTCCCTATCCTGTTTTCTCTTCACTTAAGGAATTGTAATTCCATTATCTGATAGAATTATATATTTTTGTATTTCCTAACCCATTTTTCTTGTTGTGATTATTAATACAGGAGATGACATAGCAGACACCTGCTCTTTAATGTCTGATTTAGTTCATTGTTCTTTATCATTGGTGCTGATTTTAAAAGCTAACCCATCATTCCTCTGCAGCTGGCAATAGATGTCAAAGTAGATGCTGAACATTTATTTATAGAGTTGCACATTTGTTGGTAACATTATTGTTAACCCTGGCTCCCCCTTTCTCCAAGAGGGTCTGAGAAGTAATTGGACACTTTAAATACATGGAGTAGATATACTTGAGCAGAGAATACTCACAACTTTGCCAAGTAATAATGAACTTTACCCCACACAAAATTAGCCCCATTCGAATCTCAATAATATTTTGGCACACAGAATAGGGGAGAGAAAATCCCAAACCAATGACTAGACCTCAAGTAGGAACAACTAGAGGGTGAACTCACATCCCACTCCTAGACATTTAGTCATACAGCAAAAACAGAAAGAAACCCCTAGAACAAAAAAAAGTTAAGTAAACACCAAAGGACAGTTGTATAAAAGAGGAAGAGAAATCCATCTCAACTTATGGGCAAGTCCAAGACCTCTGAAAACATGAGGGAATAGGCAAATGAATCTCCCTGCAAAATTCACAACTTCCAAGAAAGGAAACTATACATAGGTAAATGAATAAAAATCCAGAGAAAGACTATGAAAAACTGATTATTAAGAATTATTTAAGAGAACAAATACAGGTGGTGAAAGACCTGTAAATTTTCAATAAAGAAATACAGATAGTGAAAAGAAGTTAATCAGCACTCTTGGAAATGAAATGCATGATGAGTCAAAGATTGACTTGAAAGCATCACTAACAGTTAAGAAGGCACAGAAAATAAAAACTCGGGCATCAAAACAGAACTTCAGGCCTTGAAGACAGGATATATGAACTTGAACATTCAGTATGCAACAAAAGAAAACAAATTAAAGGCCATGATTACAACATACAAGAACTCTGGGACAATATCAAGAAAACAAAACTGAGAATCATTGAGATAGAAGAGGATATGGAGATACAGGATAAAGACATTAAGAATCTCTTCAGTGAAATAATAGAAGGAAAATTTCCTCAACTTACAATTGAGATAAACATCCACATATAGCATATAGCATGCACATAGAAAACATCAAAATAGAGAACATCATAAAAGAACCTGTCCAAGACACATTATATTCAAAATGCCGAATGTAGAAAATAAGGAAAGAATATTAAAAGCTGCAAGAGAAAGCATCAGGTCACATTTAGAGGCAAACCAATAAGGCTTACTTTTGACTTCTCAAATCAGACTCTAGAGTCATGGAGGGCTTGAAATAAGATATTCTAAACTCTAAAGGAAGTAGTTACCAACCAAGATTGCTATATTCAGTAAGTGTTGTTTCAAAATCAATGGAGGGATAACAATTTTCCAAGATGAGGGTAAACTAAAAGATTTCATGACAACTAAGCCAGTACAAAAGATAATACTTAAAGATATATTATAACATAGAAATAGCCTAAAATAAACCCCAAAGTTCCAAATAGATGAAGTTCATTAGAAAAGCAACTAAGTAAATGAAAATCAAGGCTGAATTAATTCAGCAGAAAAACCAAAATGGCAGAAAATAACAGTTACCCATAATAACATTGAAAGTAAATGGTTTCAACTCCCCAATAACAGAAATCAATTAGCAGAATGGATTTTTTTTAAAAAAGATAGAAGTACATGCTGTTTGCAAGAGATTTATATCATAGGCAAAGATACCACAAGCTAAAAGTAAAAGGGTGGAAAAGACATTGCAGGCAAACAGAGTTCATAACCAAAGAGGAGCATCTATCCTCAAATCTGACAAGTCAGATTGGGACATTATACTCCATGTATGTATAATATGTCAAAATAACTTCTACTGTCATGTAAAACTAAAAAGAACAAATTTTTACAAATTAAAAAGAAAAATAAAATCTGAGAAGTCAGATTGAAGTGAAAATTAATCTGAACAAATAAGAGGCCACTACATATTAGTAAAGGAAATAATCCAACAAAAGATATTGTAATAGTAAATATTTATGCCCCAAATATCAGTGCATCAAATTACATTTTCAAATATGCTTCTCGACATTAAATCCTAGATAGACCCCTATATAATTATCCTAGGTGATATCAACATACCCTTTTCATGAATAGACAGGTCATCCAAATATAAAATCAATAAAATTATTTCCACCTATATGATACTATAAATCAAAATAACCTAACTAATACAAGCAGAATATTTCATGCAGAAAAAGTTGAATTTCACTTTTTTCTCATTAGTTCATGGAACCTTTTCCAAAACAGACCAAGAAGTCATAGAGTAGGTCTTAGAAATTACAAAAATATTGATGGAATCCTGTGCATCCTATCAGATCATACAAAATGAAACTAGATATCAACAGCATGAAAAAAATATAAATATCACATAAACACATGGACATTGAACAATACTATTTAAAATGAGGACAGCATCATAGAAAAAGTGAGAGAAGAAATCACAAAATTTTTGAAAACAAAGGAGAATAGAGATACAACATATCAAAATCTCTTGGACAGTTTGAAGACAGTTCTAAGAGGAATGTTTATAGTATTGAATGCCTACATTAAAAAAAATAGAAAGTTTCCATGACAGTAGAATGAATCAGATATAACATTCCTATGTTCATATATGAATACACAACCAGTGTAACTCCACATAATGTACAACTACAAGAATGGGATGTTATACTCCATGTATGTATAATATGTCAAAATACCTTCTACTGTCATGTAAAACTAAAAAGAACAAATTTTTACAAATTAAAAAGAAAAATAATATAAATCTACATTTATTTGTGCAAATTTTAAGAACATGCATCCACTTGCACATATTACTAGAATGCTCCCCAGGGCCTTTGAAGGGACCTGAAAGGGGCCATGAAGCTGAAGGCACAGCATGGCTTGTTGAACCTTTCTCTTTATTCTAAGGGGCCACTTTTTTTTTTTTTCTTGCTCCATCAGCACCTACCAACCAGGCTTCACATTCAGCTCTGCCAGACACTCTACCCACAGTTGCACCACACAGTCAAAACAGGACTGGAAGTCAGGCCATAATTCCAAAAAGTCATCCTGGAACTTCACCTCATGCCATTCACTCAGGCAATATTAACCGGGTTTCTACACCGGTAAAAGAATTTTAAAAACTAAAGTTCTGCTCACTCTTTATGTATCTCTATATTGTTTACTTAAAACCATGTTTGAATACTTTGAATACTTACATAATATTTGTAATTAATGTCTTAACTTGTGGATAAACTAATAAAAGAAATGATTAAGATGTGAAAAAAGGAAAGAGTCCAAATAAATAATCTAATGTCACTCCTCAAAATCTTGGAAAAGGGAGACCAAAGTAATGCCAAAATCAATAGAAGACAAGAAAATAATTAAGAACAGAGCTGAAATTAATTAGAAAATTAAAAATGCAAAGGATCAATGCAAAAGAGTTAGCTCTTTGGAAAGATAAGAAAGGTTGATAAATATTTGGCCAAATAAATCAAAAGAGAGAAATGGCCTAATTCATAAAATTAGAGATGAAAAAGGAAATATCACCACAGAAAATTCTGAAATCCAAAGGATCATTAGAAACCATTTTGAAAATTTTTACTTTAGTAAACTGGAAAATCTAGAAGATACTGACAAATTTCTAGAGGCATCTGACTTGTAGAAATTGAACAAAGGAAACAGAGAAAATCTAAGCAGACATCAAGCCATGAAATTGAAAAAGCAATCAAAAACCTCCCAACAAAGAAAAGTTCAGAACCAGATGGATTCTCAGCTGAGTTCTGCCATACATTGAAAGAAGAAATAACACCAGTCTTCTTCAAATTATTCCATAAAATTGAAAGGGAGGGAATGCTCCAAAACATATTATATGAATTCAGTGTAACCTAGATACAAAAATCAGAAAAAGATACATTGAGGAAAGAAAAGTACAGATCAATATACCTGATGAACATAGATGCAAAAATACTTAATAAAACATTAGTAAATGCAATCCAAAAAAAAAAAAAATCAAGAAGATAGTACACTATGACGAAGTAGATTTCATCCCAGGGATGAAATGTTGACTCAACATTCACAAACTGACAAACAAAATATATCACATAAATAGAGTTAAAGACAAGAATCACATAATCACCTCAATAGATTCAGAAAAGACCTTTAATAAAATCTATCACCCATTCATGTCAAAAGTGCTGGAGAAACTAGTCATAGAAAGAAGTTATCTCAACATTATAAAGGTTACATATGACACACCCAAAGTTAACATCATATTGAATGGAGAATAACTGAAAGCATTATTCTAAAATAGAGACCTTGACAAGGATGTCCACTTCCAACAATCCTATTGCATATAGTTCTTGAGACTCAAACCAGAGAAATCAGGTAAGAGGGGAAAATTTAAGGGAAACAAATAGGAAAAAAAAAAAGAAGTCAAACTATCTATTTGCTGATGACATGATCCTATACCTAAAAGATCAAAAAATATACTCCAAAAGAAGTCTTCAAGAACTGATAAATTTAAAAAATAGCAGGATATAAGATCAACATTCATAAATCAATAGGTTTCCTAAATTCCAATAGTAATTTTGCTGGAAAAGAAATAAGAAAAACTATCCCATTTACAGTAACATCAAAAAATATCCTCAGGAATTTATCTAACCGAGGAAAGAGATGAAAGACACTTACAATGAAAACGATAGAATACCAAAGAAAGAAGTTAAAGGAGAACTTAGCAGAATGGAAAGACCTCTGAGGTTCTTGAATAGGCAGAATTAATATTGCCAAAATGGTGATATTACCAGAAGCATTCTACATATTCAATACAATCCCCATCAAAATACTAATAACTTTCTTCACAGAACCAGATAAAATAGTCCTAAATTTCATTTCAAAGAATAAAAGACCCAGAATAGCCAAAGTTATCTTGAGTAGGAAGAGTTATGCTAGAGGAATCATAATACCCAAACTCTAATCATTCTACAGAGTTATGTAAGAAGAATGTATGGTATTGGTATCATAATAGATAGGAAAACCAATTTAATAGAAAAGAAATTATAGAGACAATTCCACATAGTATGATCGTAATCACTCAATACTTGACAAAGATGCCAAAAATATATGTTGGAGAAAAGATAACCTTTTTAACAAATGGTGCTGGGAAAACTGAATACTCATGTAGAAGAATGAAACAAGATCCCTATTTCTCACCTTACACAGAAGTCAAATCAGAATGAATCAAAGACTTAGGAATTAGACCAGAACCTTTACAATTTCTAGAAGAAAAAAAAGACTCAATATTCCAAATATATAAGCAGAGGCACCAACTTCCTTAAAAAAATCTCTAAAGTTCAAGAAATAAAACAAAGAATCAATAAGTGGGATGGCATCAAATTAAAAAGTTTCTGCTAAGCAAAGAAATTGGTTAAGAACATAAACAGAGATTGGGAGAAAATTTTTGGAAGTTATTCCTCTAATTGGGATTGAAATCCAGAATACATAAAGAACTCAAAAAGCTTAGCAACAAAATAAAACAATAAAAGAAATAACCCAATTAATAAATTGGCAAAAGAACTAAACAGACATTTCTCAAAAGTAGAAACACAAATGGCCGACAAATATGAAAAAAATAAAATGTTCAATGTCCCTACCAATAGGGAAGTGCAAATTAAAGCTACATGGAGATTTCATCCCAACTCCAGTCAGAATGGCAATTATCAAGAATTCAAATAATAATGAATTCTGGTAAGGATATGGGGGGAAAATGTAAACTCATATATTGTTGGTAGCACTGAAAATTAGAAACAACTCTGGAAAGTAGAATGGAAAGTCCACTTAAAAAGTAGGAATGGAACCACCATCTGACCTAGCTATCTGACTACTAACTATTTCTGTGAAAGAATTAAAATCAGAATACTCTAGTGATCCAGTCACCTCAATATTTGTAGCAGCACAATTTACAAAAGCTAAGTTATGAAACCAACTCAGGTGTCCATCAACAGATGAATGGATCAAGAAAATGTGGTATACATACACATGAAGTGTACATATTTCAAGAATATGTAGTATATATCCAATGGAATGTATATATACCATTTACTGAGACATAAAGAATGAAATTATGGCATTTCCCAATAAATGGATGGAACTGGAGAATATCATGTTAAGTGTAATAAGGCAGACTCAGAAACTCAAGGGTCATATGCAGAAGCTAGATGGAATTAATGGGGAAAAGGAGGGGTAAGATATCATAGGGTAGAGGGAACAACAATGGAGTAGAAGAAGGAGATTGAGGGGGAGGAAGGAGGGAGGGGAAGGGAAGAAGATATGGAAATAAATTTGACAAGTTATACTAAGTGCATGTAGAAATACAACCCAGTGATTTCCACTTTTATGTGGTATCTATAAAGCACCAACTAAAACTAAATAAATTAATAAGCATATAAACTAAGGAATAACATTAGAGTGGAGGAAGGCCAATAGGGTGCAAGAGACAGGAGGAAAGAGGAGGCATCAGGGACTAAAATGGAGAAAATAAATTTCATTGATGTATGATTATGTCAAAATGAACTCAATGGCACATGCCTGAAATCCCAGAGTCTGACGTATTACACTTAGCAGGAGGCTGAGACTGGAGGATCATGAGTTCAAAGTCAGCCTCAGCAACTTACCAAGACTCTAAGCAACTTGGTGAAATCCTGTCTCAAAATAAAAAATAAAAATGGTTGGGGATTATAGGGAGTGGTGATGTGGATCAAGTGTCTGATTGCTGTTGTGATGCACTTGTGCTGGGATCTCCTTGTGTAAAAGTACCAGTTAACATTGCCCAGTTGCTATGATGACACCTGCCCACAGTAACTGTACAAAAGCTTAGAGTTATCAGTTTTTACCTTGAAACTCAGACTCTGGCTTCCAGGAATAGAGGATTCTGAGCATAGCAAGATAACCAAAATGTCTCCCTACCACTGTGACCCTCAAGCCTGCCTGTATTCCAGGAACTCTCTCACAAATAACTTTTTGATGATAAAAATCTAAATATTAAATGTGCTCAGTTAACTCTAGGTCATTGCATCACCATCTGTGTGTAATGTCCCACCTGGGTTCAGTTTTCTCTTTATGTGTGTCTGTTTTTTCTAACACCCATTGCCTCTCTGCTGGTTTCTGAATTAATGGCCATGCAGGTCACAGCAGGGGATGTGGCTCAGTGCTTAAGCACCCTGGATTCAATCCCTGGTACCAAAACTAAATAAATAAATAATCTCAACTATTATTGGTTAATGTATGATTTAAGTATAAGGCACTAATAAAAGCATTTAAAAAGAACACATGGAGTATTTCAAAACATAACTATCAACTGAGTAAACTGAGGGTGTCAGATCCCACCATTAGTTAAATTCTTGATGAATGGCATTCTGACCTGTGTGAGATGAAGTATCAGTTTGTTTGGTTTGTGCTTTCCTAATTACTAATGATGTTGAACATGTTTTCATATTTTTTTTTACTGTGGAAATGAAATAAAACCTTTATTCTTGCTTTTATATATTTAATTTTTTATTGTTCTAATTAGTTATATATGACAGTAGAATGCATTTATGCTTTTGATAAGTCAAAATTATTTGGAGTATAATTTTTCTTGTTTTCATATATTTGTTGGACATTTGTGTTACTTTTGAGAAGAGTCTGTTTGATTCATTTGCCCATTTATTAATTGAATTATTTAGCTTTTTTTGGTGTTAAGTTTTTTGAGTTCTTTATATATTCTAAATATTAACCTTCTGACAAAAGCGTAGCTACCAAAAATTTCCTCCCATTCTCTAAGTTCTCTCTTCGTATTCTTAGTTGCTTTGTTTGCCATACAAATTTTCTATTTTGAAATCTACAGCTTTGGAGGATTTCTAGGAATACCCATCCATCTCAATGGATTAGATATTTGGGGATTAAGAGTAAATGGTATCTGCCTTTGAAGTTGAAAAATATAAATCCAATGATCAACTCTCCCATGTTTTACTGTGATATGAGTTACTTACCAGTATCTAATAAGATCTTTTCCTTTAAGCCTCAAAGATGATTTTTCTCTAATGTCTTTTCAGAAGACCAATTCACCAGGTTTTAGATCATAAAGAAGTTGTTCAGGTGGATGTTTTAGAAACAGATTTGCATCTGCTGAAGTCAAGGTTGGAATTATCATGTGACTCCTGTATTTGGTTGCACTAACTTATTATAGAGTAGAACCTAGAATAGGAGCCTGTAATTAACTCATGAGTTCACATAAGTTATTTCCTTTCTTCTGTTACTTCCAAAGAGAAGTAAACAACCACAGCCATTTCATTTCCTTCTTTAGGTAAAGGAAGAAAGTCAGCTGAAATTAGATCAAGCAACAGTGAGTGATATGTGAAGCAGACAGGATGACACAGCATTTTGAAGTATATATACACTGTGGGATGATTAAATCTAACTGATTAACAAATACAATACCTCATGTAGTTATCATCTTGGTGGTGAGAACATTAAATATTGTCTCTTCTCTCATTTAAAAAAATACAACACATTGTCATAGCCACCCATCCATCTTTGAGTGCTTGAATTTATTCTTCCCATCTAAGTTGAGTTGTTAATTACCAACTTTTCTTAATCAATAGACAGGAATTTATACTCACTACTATATATATATATATGATATATATATATATATATATATATATATAAAATATATATACACCCATATTTATATTTGTCTAATTATTATGTGAAGCATAATATTAACTATTTTAACTATCTTACAAGGAAAATAGCTTCATTTTTATTCCAAGCACAAAAGAAAACCAGAGAACAAAAGCCAGAATGTCACAGAAAGATAAATACCACATAATCTCATGAATGAAATCTTAAAACATGAACTCATAGAAATGGAAAGTAGAACCAGAGGTTGATGGGGTGGGAAATGGAGAGATATTGGTCAAAGGATACAGTTTCCAATACACGGGAGGAAAAAATTTTTGAGATCTATTGTTCAGAAGGTTGAATATATCTAATAATTAATGTATTGTATACTGTATTTCAAAATTACAAAAAGTATATTTTAACTATTCTTACCACAAAGAAATGATACGTTTGAGAGGTGATGGATGTATTAATTAGTTTTATTTAGTCATTCCATAATGTATATATGTCATAACATCTCATTGTACCTTGTAAACATGTACAATTAATATTTGCCAAGTAAAAATAAATTTATTTTTTAAAAAGAATATTGGAGTTGTTTAGCTAATTTTTTACCATAAGCACTTATTTCATATTATTTTAACAATTTTGAGGGAGCAAAGTAATCAAATATATTTTCAAATAAATAGCATATTTATATATTTTGTGCATTATATATTTATTTGTATAAAATGTATATTTTTATATATTAATTTACCCAAAAATTACATATAGTTATATACATATTTTATGAAACATACTAATACATTTATGTGTAGTTAGCAATATCATCCAAATATATTTACCTATGTTGTTAATCGATTCTCATTTTAAGAAATAAAAATTATGTTGATTAGCCAGTGTTTTGTTTCATTTTTTTTAATTTAGAAAGTATCAAGACATTTAAATTTAATTATACCATGAGATCTAGGGTCTTAAAGTTAGCTAAGAAGATACATTTCAATTAACACCTTAGATCTTTATAATTTGAAATGTTATAAGAATTTCATGAAATCAAATGTTACAACATTCAAAACAGAATCTGTCATTATCATTTGATTTAGTTTAGTGCAATTATTTATAAAAATAAAAATATATATGTATATGCAAATATACGTATTTGTATATGTGTATATATGTATATATATATGCATAATATATACATATATACTTTAAATTTTTAAGTAAATTATAAGACAACCTATGGAAAAAGTTGCAAGATATTTAGGAAATTTAAATAATAAGAAATTTAACCCTGGTCTTCAACAAACCATAATATCAGATCTAGACTCAGGTGAGCTTACCTCCTACCTATGAACAGGTATTCAAACAGATAGGGATACAAGGGTCTGAGGAATGTGCACAAAGAAGATCCAGTACAATGCAGTGGGGGCTTCTGCTGGATTTTGAATCTCCACTTCTTTCGGTGCTGTCCAGCTAAAGACCACCAGTTATCCAGTTATACACTTGTAGTTGAACAAGTTTGGTTTATTTTTCTTTGCACTAATGGAGTAACTATGGGGCATCTCAGTTAGATGATTTTAGAAAGGACTTACAGAATCTGGATTGTGCTAGTTGATTTGGAGGGATAATTTAAGGATGTAGGGACCTATTTTGGATTTGAAGTGGGAGTAAGTTTATAATCAAAAGTTTAATAAATCTTATCTAAAATAAGGGAATACTAAGCCAAAGCAAATAATTGGTAATAAAGCAGCATTCACTCATTAACCAAGATAAGGAAATGTTTGGAAATATTGTGTCTGGACAATGTTCTTATTTATTGCCTGTGTTCAGCTGTGATTACAGAGAGATCTTTCTCTCTTACTCCATCATGATCATATGGTGGTCTTATTTGATGTGGCTTTTCCTTAAAAGTGTTTATGTTCAACAGAACAACACAAAGGCCCAGACATAGCAGGCCAGAACCTAGATGTCATGGGTAACTTTTATCTTATCTTCAACATTGTACTAGAAATTCTAACCAGTAAAATAGGCAAAATATTTTTTTTTAAATTAGAAGCATTTATATTGGAACATAACTACTAAACAAGGACAGTAAGTTTGCAAAATATAAGATCGATATGGAAAAACCAATAATTTCCTAATACCAATTAAAATCTTAAGAATCAATAAATGGGACAGATTCAAACTAAAAAGCTTTTTCTCAGCAAAGGGAACAATCAATAAAGTGAAAAGAGAGAGAGCCGACAGAGTGGGAGAAAATCTTTTCCACACACACTTCAGACAGAGCACTAATCTCCAAATTTATAAAGAACTTACAAAAACTTTACACCAAAAATACAAAGAACCCAATCAATAAATGGGCTAAAGAACTGGGCAGACGCTTCACAGAAGAAGATATACAGGTGATCAACAAATATATGAAAAAGTGCTCATCATCCCTAGTAATTAGAGAAATAACCCTAAGATTTCATCTGACTCCAATTAGAATGACTATTATCAAGAACACAAGCAATAATAAGTGTTAGTGTGGATGTGGTGTAAAAAGAAAGCAATAAAAAATCTATTCACAATATAAAAAAATAGAATACTTGGAATGTTTTAAAATATGCAAGACTTCTACACTGAAAACTATATATAAAACATGACCAAGGTATTTAAGAATCTAAATAATTGGAGATCAATTCCATGTTCATTAATTGACATATCAAAATTATATGGCAATTCTTCCAATTTGATCTGTTTTTCAATATATTTCACACAAAAATCCCAGCAGACTTTTATTTCAAAAATAACAAAATGATTCTAAATTTAAATGGAAATATAAGGACTTCAGAATAGTGAAAATTTTTTGGAAAACAACAAACATGGGTGACTTACATTGATTTTTCTGCATATTATAATATTTGATTAACTAAGAATGTGTGACACAGGGATACAAACACAGGCATATAGAGCACTAGAACAGAATTTAGAGTCCAGAAACAAACCCTCTTGTGATCAATTGATTATTCACAAAAGGTACCAACGCATTCCACTGGGGATTAGAAGTTTTTAACAAATTGTAGTGGAACAACTTGATATCCTGACACAAACTGTATGCCATACCATTCAAAACCCAAAAAGGATCTTAGACTTAAATGTAAATACAAAGTTTAAAACTTTTTGGCACAAAACTTTTGTATCCTTGGGTTAGGAAAAGGGTTCTTGAATATAACACTAAAAAAAATGATCTAAAGAAATCTTAATAAAGGAAATGTCATCAAATATGTTTTGAAATTTCACATATTAAAAGAAACCCTTAGGGAGAAAAAAAGAGACAAACCACAGACTGGGAGTAAATATTTATAAGGCCTATATCTGATAAGGACATAAAATATGTATATACAGAACTTTCATAAATCAATAAGAAGGCAAAATTCATATTAAAAGTGGACAAAAGAATTTAGTAAATATTTCACCAAACTGTATACATGAATACCTAGTTAGTACATAGAAGATGTTTAATATTATCAGTCATTAGAAACATTCAAAGTAAAACCAAATTGAGGACTATTTAAAATATTACAAAAATAGCTACATTTTCTGATGAAAAAAATAGCAGATTGGCAGAGATGCCATCGTACATTAATAGTGGGAATATAAACTGATGAAGTTTCTATGAAAAAGTTTGGCAGTTTTTAATAATTAAACAAATTCAAACATGCCATATGACCCAACACTTAGAATGCAACGAAGAGAAATTAAAGTAGGCTCACACAGAAACTAGTACAAAAACATTTGTAAGAAAATGATTTGAAATATTCAAAAGCTGAAGACAACAACTAATATTCAACAAGTAGTGAATCGGTAACCAATAAAAGTATATCTATATAGGGTCATATTATTCAGCATTTAAAGGAGTAAAGAGAACAGGGATCACAGGATGAAACAGAATGTGACAAAACATTCTAACTGCATTATGATTTATATAAATAAAAACCTTGTAGAAGTTATTGAGAGAAAAAGTTGCTGAAAATGAATGGAATTTGTAAGACTAAACACAAAAGAATCTCACATAAGCACTGTGCTCTTGTGGATAAAGTTGCTTCCCACAGGGGTGCAGGCTAACAATTCTAATATCATTACTCATGTACAATGCAATTAGTTAAGTAAGTGGAAGGTAGAAGCTGGGAAGCAGGCTTCTCATTATCAGAGTGGGAGTTTTCAGATAAGCAATGGGAAGATCCTAGAATGATCCATGTGATAATGAGAGTTGATGATATCAGTATGATCTCATTTTAGCTTATTATAGCTACTGGAGTTTGCAGATCAAAGTATTTACAAATACGTGTTGTTCACAGGTAGTATACAGACATGTTCCTTGTTCCATCAGCTCACAGGGCCTAGAAGAACAATACCACAGAAGCAACCAGCATGCCTAATAGATGGATCATGGTTTCTATTACAACTTTTTAATAATAGAAAGCAAGGAACCCTGCAAAAATGACTAAATCTAGGGAAGAGGCTAGAAATATACAAGAGAAGCTGCAAGTACCATAAAGTAAGGAAGCACTGAAGAGCAGAAGAACAACAAAAAGATTGGGGCATGTCAAGGGGACTTAGTTGTCACCTTTAAAGAGCTCTTAGTGACCAAAGCAGAACAATTTAAGAACAAAATAAAGTAGCATCATATTGCAACCCAAACCATAAAACAAATATCTGCGCATCATCAGTGATACTAATGATCAAGTAAATGTGGAAAAAGAGAACAATCTCCCATGGATTAAAATTCCAAAGAGTAAAGCAAAGTCCAGGACCAGACAGCTTCACTGCTGAATTCCACAGAACATTTAAAGAAGAACGAATAATATTTCTTGTTAAATTATTTCAAAAAATTGAAGAGGAGAGGATTTTTCCAAATTTATTTTATGAGACCAGCATTAGCAAGTTGCCAAAAAGGGAAGGGAGTATGGGGCAGGGGGAGAATACATTACAAACCAAAATATCCTTGATAAACAGAGATGAAAAAATACTCTACAAAATAATAGAAAATCAAATACAACAGCACATTGCAAAGATTATTCCCCATGATCCTGTGGGGTTTATTCTAGGAACACAAGGTTAGCTTAACATATAAATCAATAAACAGGCTATACCCCATCAACAGACTAAAGGACAAAAGCCAAGCATTCATCTCCACAGATGCAGAAAACCTAGCATCTCTTTATGCTTAAAACTCGGAACAAATTAGGTACAGAAGGAATGAGCCTATACAATAAAGAAATGAATAACAAGTTCACAGCTAGCGTCATACCCAATGGGGCAAGTTGAAAGCCCTCTCTCTTAAATCTGGAACAACACAAAGATAAAATGCACCTTCAGCCCCTTTTATTCCCCTTAGTGTTGGAAGTCCTGGCCAGAGAAACCAAGCAAGATAAACAGATAAAGGCTACTCAAAACAGAAGGAAGAAGTGAAGTTTGCAGATGAAATGATTTTATACGTATAAAACCTTGAATACTCTACCACAGAATCTATTAAAACTAATGAAATTGCAGTTTATAAAATCAACATAAAAAATCTGTAGCATTGCTTTATGCCAATAGAAAATTATCTAAAGAAGGAATCAAGAAAACAATATCATCTACAAGAGCTAAAACAAAAATTGATCTTAGATCTTTTGTGGTATGTGATAAAAAGCAACACAGAGACTAATGGAACAAAGTTGCAAAGAATGTTCATGGGGTAAAGAAGAGTCTCTTTGGTAAATGGTGCTGGGCAAATTGGATGTACACACGGAGAAGAATCAAACTAGACCCCTGTCTCTCACTACATCTGTGGTTACCGGAGGCTAGAGGGAATAGGCTGGATGTAGGGATGGAGGCAGGTTGATTGCTGGGTACCGAGGTAGAGTTAGATAGGATGAATAACTCCTGTTGCTCATCCGGGTGACTACACGTAATGATAATTCTCCATGTGTTTCAAAAAAACTAGAGAAAAGGATTCTGGATGTTTTCACCACAAAGAAAAGATGAATGTTTGAAGAGATAGATATCCTTCTTACTCTCATTCGAATATTATACAATGTATACATGTATTAAACATCACATGATATCCCACAAAAATGTGCAATTTATGTGTCAACTAAAAACAAATTTTAAAAAATTCTAACAATCTCTGTGAATACTCTGAATTCAAGAAGGTGGAGATTGACTTCATATCTTACCTACAGGCTACTTGTAGTGATTTTTTTACAGGGTATACTATGAACAGAGGAAGGAAGAGTAAATTTGCTGTGTAGAAACCTGCACAACACTATCTGTCAGGAGATTAGAATTTATGTCAACTCTGATATCACAGTGACACTGTCAACCCTTGACAGGCTACAGTGAGAATGGCACGTGACCTCTGTGACAGTTCTAAAAACAAATGAACAAACAAACCCCTATGTCCATGGCCTAATCATGAGAAAAAGGCTTTAAATTTTTTAATTGAGGGACGTGGTACAAACTGCCTGACTAGTACCCATAAAGACTTCCAAAACCTAAGAGTCTGAGAAAATGTTAGTTAAGAGGAGTCAAAGTGACAGAAACATTAGATATACTATTGATACTTAAGTGGGGTGTTGAAGCAGAAAAAAGACATCTTCTGTAAATCTACAGGGGTTATAATAAGTTTATGAAGTAAATAAATGATCAAGCTTCTACCTATAAAAATGAATAAACTACCAGTACATAATATACATGAATGAACCACGAACACTTTGCTAAATAAAAGAAGCCAGATGCAAAAGACTACATATTATCTGACTCCACTCACATAAATTTGTGGAAAAGGAAATTCTTTAAGTAGAGAAAGTAAGTTAGTTGGTACCAAGGTTGAGCACAGGGACGGACTTCAAATGGGTGCAAGAGAATTGTGGGAGATTTAAAATTGTTTTAAAACTATTATGATTATTATTATTGCACAAATCTATAAATGTGCTAAAATAACTTAAATGTGCACTTATAATGGGTCCCTTTATGATATGGAACTTATACCTGAACAGAGATGTAACACACCCCACGACAAAGTAATGAGGCATAAAAGTAACAACAATGTAACAAGCAATGGGGCAAATGGGAGATGATTAGCTTTCTGATAAAATGCTGTAAAGGACACAACTTCACTTATTATTTTTGCAAAACAAAATCAGAACTCAATATAATCATGAAGAGACACCAAACCAAACCATATTCAGAGATTCTATGACATAAGCAACCTACGTTTCTGAAAAATGACTGTGTCAGGAAAGATAAAGAAAGCAGAGGAACTAACTTACAGATAATAACAAGATTCAAAAACACAATCAACAAAATGCAGTGAGTATTTTTAAACTAAATCTCAAATGAGAAAAGTAAATTTGAAAAATTTAAAAGACATTCTTAAGGCAACTGACAAAACTGAAATGTGAAGTAGACACCCTGGTTTTGGATCAATGTTTGAAATCCTAAATTTTTTTATTTTTTTTGGTTTTTACAGACTGCCTTTTGATTCATTATACACATATGGAGTACATCATTTCGTTTATATGGTTGTGCCCAATGTAGATTCATATCATTCGTGAAATCATACATGTTCATAGGGCAATAATGTCTGTCTCATTCCACCATTTTTCATACCCTTCCTCCCTCTCATTTCCCTCCATGTAATCTGAAGTTCCTCCATTCTTCTCTCACTCCCCATCTCCCCTCCCCCATTATATATCATCATCCACTTATTAGGGAAAACATTTTGTCTTTGGTTTTGGGGGATTGACTTATCTCACTTAGCATTATATTCTCCAATTCCATCCATTTATTTGCAAATGCCACGATATTATTCTTCTTTATGACTGAATAATATTCCATTGTGTATATATACCACAGTTTCTTTATCCATTCACCTGTTGAAGGGCATGGGATGGATTAAACTAAAAAGCGTTTTCTCAGCAAAGGATTCAATCAATAATGTGAAAAGACAGGCTACAAATCAGGAGAAAACCTTTTGTCATGCACTTCAGATACAGCACTAATCTACAAAATTTATAAAGAATTTATAAAACTTGACACCAAAAATACAAAGAACCCAATCAATAAATGGGCCAAGGAACTGGACAGACACTTTACAGAAGAAGATATACAGGCAATTAATAAATATATGAAAAAGTGTTCAACATCTCTAGTAATTAGAGAAATGCAAATTAAAACAGCTCTAAGATTTCATTTTACTCCAATTAGAATGGCTATTATCAAGAATACAAACAATAATGGATGTTGGCATGGATGTGGGGAGAAAGGCACCTTTTACATTGCTGGTGGAGTTGCAAATTGGTGCAGCCACTCTGGAAAGCAGTGTGGAGATTCCTCAGAAAACTTGGAATGGACCCACTTTTTGACCCAGTTATCCCACCTCTGTTTATACCCAAAAGACTTAAAATCAGCATATTATAGTAACACTGCCACATCAATGTTCACAGCAGCTCAATTCACAATAGCTAGATTGTGGAACCAACCTAGATGCCCTTCAACAGACGAACGGATAATAAAATCCTAAATTTGATAACTGTCCTTTGATCTAATACATGAGAATGCCCTTTTCTTTTAAGAAATTGGTATTGAAGTATTAAAGGTAAGGGAATACCATGTCTGCAATTTATTATCAACTGGAATTCATATACTTGTTTTACTGAACATTACAGCATTGCATTTTTTCAAATTGAAGGTTTGTGGCTACTATATGTGGGCCTATCAGAGCCATTTCCCCAATATCTCAGATAATCATTGACATTTTTTAGCAACAAAGTATTTTTAAAATTAAGGCCCCTACATTATTAGACATAATTCTATTGCACACATAATAAATTCTATATTGTATAAATGTAGCTTTTATATGTACTACAAAACTATATATCTATATATACTGTAAACAATAGTACATTCATTTTGATGAAATAATTTTTTTATTATTATGAAGTATCTTTCTTTATGACTAGTACTGATTGATAAAACCTACTTTATCTGATATTAATATAGCTACAACTGTTTTCTTATATTATTGCAGTAAGTAGAATATTGCTCATGGACAGAGATGTTTACCTCTTCATTCTAAAATCTGTGTCACCTTTTATTATAAAAGGAATTTTGTAGATAGATATAGAAAGAGGGAGAGAATCAAAGAGCATACAAATGCTTTTGACTTACCATGGAATGATTTCCCAATAAATCCATCATAAGTTGAAATTATCATGTTAAAAATGTGCTTAACTCACTTGACCTACCAAACATGATGGTTTAGCAACACACAACACTGTGGAGGATCAGTTGCTTACTCCTGATTGCATGGCTGACTTGGGAGCTCCAGGCTGCTGCTGCTGCTTAGCAACACAAGAGATTATCGACCCACATATCATCCGCTCAGGTAAAGATTAAAATTCAAAATTCAATGCTAGAGTTTCGAGCAGATTAAAAGTAAATATGAAAGACATTTGTGATGGAAATAACAATTATTTTAGTTTCATGTTGATGTTGTAACAAAATACAACAAACTGGGTATTTATTTTACAGTCCTGGAAGTCTGAGGAGGGTCTTTCAAAACTAAAATCAAGGTACAGGTAGGTCTGCATTTTTCCAGAGTTTCTAGGGGAGACTGTACGTTGACTTTTCCAACGTCAAAAGGCTCTGCTCATGGCTGCATCTAATCTTGGCTTCTGTCCTCTCCTTTCTTTCTGACTTTGACCCTCTCAGAATCTGTTTACTTTTTATTTATTTTTTATTTTTGCAGACTGCATTTTGCTTCATTGTACACAGATGGCGTACAAATTTTTGTTTCTATGGTTGTTCACGATGTAGAGTCACACCATTGGGGTAATCATACATGTACATAGGGTAATGATGTCTGTCTCAGTCCACCATCTTTCATACCCGGGCCCCCTCCTCCATCTCATTTCCCTCTACGTAATCTAAAGTTCATTTTATTTTTTTTCCATTACTGGGGATTGAACCCAGAGGTACATAACCACTGGGCAACATCCCCAGCCCTTTTTTCATATGTTTTATTTGGAGACAGGGTCTTGCTAAATTGCTTAGGGACTGGCTAAGGTGCTGAGGCTGGCTTTGAACTTGCACTCAGTCTCCTGAGTCACTGGAATTAGAGGCATGCGCCACCACGCCTGGCTTTAAGAATCTCTTTTGATTACATGTAATCCTATATAGATAACCCAGGATAAGATCCTCATATCAAAAGATATAATTTAGTGTTCCCTTTTGTACTAAAAGATAACATATTAACAGATTTCAGAGATTAGTACGTAGATATCTTTACCAATGAGCAACAGTCTGCCTCCCACAGTAATCAAAAGAAAACTGTTCTGTCTGCATTAATATTAAGGTAGACTTTATCAATATATATTACTGGTCATAAATAAGGATATTTCACGATAAACATAAAACTCCTAAGAGTGCATTAATAAAATAATAGAACATCAAACCACTTAAAAGACTGACAGGGTAAGAGCAGAAATAGATCCAATTCACTATTAGAATTGGAGAATTTGACTCTATTTCCTCAGTTATTTACAAAACAAGTAGGCAGATCACGTAAAATACAGAAGATATTAACTACGCCAAGGACTAGCTAACTTCTGAAATGTTCAGATAGTAAATATTTCAGGCTTTCAGTCCAGTCACTGTTAATCACTCAATTCTGATTCCGTCATGTGAAAGCAGTCGTCGATAAATGAATGTAAATGACTTAAATGAATGTATCTGGTGGTCCATTAACATTTCATTTACATAAAGCAGCTGGCCAGCAGGCCATAGTTTGCTCAGCTCTGAACTTCATTATTAATTACACTCACCTAATTGAAATTTAGAAAACATTATTTTAGAATTTATGCTGTATATTCAACCAGGTGAACCACATTCTGGGTCATAAATGAGGCAATAAATTTCACAGAAGTGAAATCATACAGAGCATGTCGTTGGATCCCAGCAGAATTAAATGCAAACTCAATAAGAAAAACTTGCAGACAATCCCAGACTATGTGGAAGTTCTGCAATACCTATTAAAAGTGACTCAGATTAAAAACAAAATCTCCAGGGTAATTAGAAAAGATTTAAACTGAACAATAATAAAAATGCATCATAAAATATTTGTGAGATGAAACTAAAACAGGGCTAGAACAGAGTTTTATAAATATAAAGACATATTTAAAAAAATAAAATGATAAGGAACTTCAGGCTATCTAAATTCACAACTTAGCAAAGAAGAAAAAATGAAATGAACATGGCAAAGGGTGAAAGATTAATGCAGGAATTAATGAAATAGAACAAACATACTGTTAAGGGGGAAAAAAGCCAAAGATCTGTTCTTTAGAAAATTAAGATATAGAAATCTAAAAAGAAAAAAAAATCACACAAGTTATTACAATCAAGAAAGAAATATGGACTGGGGACTGGGATGCAGTTCAGTGGTAGAGCATTTGCCTGGTATGCATGAGGCCTCAGCCTTGATCTCTAGCACAGTCAGAGGAAAAGAGGAGATAGCACTATAGTTCATAAATATCGACAGGACATAATGAGAAATTTTATGCCAAACAATTGGCAAGTGAATAGTGAAACAGAAAAATTATTTAAGACACACAAGTTACAAAAATAAAGACAAGAAGAAATAAAAATCTGAAGCATCCTATACCTATTTTATAAAATTCAAATTCAAAATCAAAACTTTTGAACAAAGAAAATTCTAGCCTTGATGCTTTTATTTGTGAATTCTATCAAATATTTAAGAAAGAAATAGTACTAATTCATTCAGAAATTCCTGGAAAGGGAACATTTCCAATGTGGTCTATGATGACATTGTAACCCTGACACCAACAAGTTGACAAGAATACCACATAAATATAAAAGACCTCCAGGATTAGTAAAATGTCTGCATAGAGGTGCACAGCACTCACCTCCCTCTACAAAAGAAGACCCAGAACGAGAAATAGCTGCACTTAGCCAGGCAAGGTGGTGCACACCTCTAATCCCAGAGGCTCAGGAGGCTGAGGCAGGAGGATTGCAAGTTCAAAGCCAGCCTCAGCAATGCTGAGGCACTAAGCAACTCAGTGAGACCCTATCTCTAAATACAATACAAAATAGGACTGGGAATGTGGGTCAGTGGTCAAGTGCCCCTGAGTTCAATTTCTGGTACCCCACCTCCACCAAAAATAAATAAATAGCTGCACTTTGAGGTGAGAGACACTGAACCCATCAAGGTAGACTTGGGATCCCTGTAAGATGTGGAGGCCTGGGATAGTGACATAGAGCACTCTCAGAACTGTAGGCCTGGTTCCCCAGAGGAGGAAACTTGTCCTTTCAGGGGGAAAGACGAACAAGAGAAACCCAGTGGGATCCATCTGCAATTGCCAGCAAACCTAGTGACAGGAGAGTTCCACAGTCACCGCTGTCTTGCAGCCCAGTTGGGGGAGCTACCTGGAGATTGCGCAGTAGTTTTACTTCATAAAGGGAACTTGCCTTGTCTCCTTTCCAGGTCCCAGAGCCCAGCTGCTACAGCAGGTGACATGGGGAGCAGAGCTGTGCTGCCAGCTTCTCATCAGTCCTGCACAACACCAGGCCAGAGAGCCACATGTTAATGCTACATGCTCGCCAGAGCCACCGCCTACCACAACCAGTCCACAGCTGGCCCAAGTCACCACTGGACCTGAGGGTATGCATCACACACACACACACACACACACACACACACACACACAGCTTTCACTGATGAGGATACACTCACTCCAGTCTGTAACCCCAGAGCCAACACTCTCATTACTGGAACAGCCACCCAGTGGTTGTACCACCCCACTGCTGTATGCACCATGCTGACCTCAGGTTCTAGAGTATTCCTCACCCACATGGCCTCTGGTGGAGGGAAGGGCTCTTTGACCCTGACACAGTACATACTGTGCCCAAAATCTGTAATTACTTCTGAAAAAGTTAGAGTAACAACTACATTGCAGTACCCAACTGGAACCAAAGCTAATGTAACCTAACAAAGAGACACCCTAAGACACGATTAGGAGAAATCTATGCCCCCAAAAAGGATCTCATAAAATTGGCACAGACAACTGACACCTCAGATGCACAAACCTCAATGTAGGGACACAAGAAGTATGAAGAAAACAAAGTCTCATGATGCCTCCAAAGGAGCACAGTAACTTTCAAGCCAAGGATATCCATGAAATGCCTTATAAAATATTTAAAAGAATGACTATAAGGAAACTGAGATTCAACAGAATGCAGAAAGATAATTCAGTAAAAGTAGGAAGATAATTTGTGCTATGAATGAGAAATGTGGTGAAAACATTGAGAAATTAAAAAAGAATCCAAGAGAAATCTTCAAAATCAATACACAATTTAAAAAATAAGTCAAATAAAAAATACAGTTGAAAACCTCAACAGGCAAGATCAAGCAGGAAAAATAATCTGAACTTAAAGACAGGTCTTTTTGTCTTTTGAAATATCCTAGCCACACATAGAAAAAGAGAAAAAAATGAATACAGCCTCCAAAAACTATAAGATACCATTAAAGGAATAAATATTTAAATTTTTGATGTTTTTGAAAATAAAAGAAAGGGAAAGAAATAGTCAGTGAAATAACACCTGAAAACTTCCTCAGTCTTGGGAAAGACAGGACCATCCACGTGGAGAAGGTTTCTAGGACCCCAAATAGACATTCCTAGAAAACATTCTAACCACAGCATGTTATAATCAAACTGTAAAACATGATAAAAATAGCAAGAGAAGAACACCAACTCACACTTAAAGGAAATTCCCTCATACTAACGGTATTTTTCTCATCAGAAGACTTACAGGTTAGAAGTAAATGGAGTGATTTACTACAAGTTCTGAAAGAAAAACACTGCCAACCAAGAATGATTTACCCAGCAAAGCTATATTTCAGAAATGAAGAAGTAATAAATATTTTCCAAGATAAGCAAAAATTGAGAGATGTCATCACTACCAGACTGGCCTTACAAAGGCTATTTAGGAGTGTCTTATATCCAGAAACCGAGAAAGACAAGAACTATCATTAAAACAGATGAAAGTATAAAATTCACAGAACAGGAGATCCACATGAGAAATAGAGAGGAATCTAACGACCTCAAAACATTAAAACACCAGACCATAAAGATAAACAGGAGAGGAAGGAAAAAACAATCAAAACAAATAGGAGAAGATCAACAGGATGACAAGAGCAAACCATAGCTTACCAATAATTACCTTTACTGAAAACGAATTAATTTACCCAACTATGAGATCCAGATTGGCTAAATAAAAGAATAAACTGGTGCAGAGGCACACACCTAGAGTTCTACCAAAACAACTGCAAACAAACAAACAAAAAAATAAGCAAGACCCAAAAGTATGCTGCCTAAAAGAGACTCACTTCATGAGTAAAGACACAAACTGAAAGGATGGGAAGAGATAGTCCATGTGCCTAATCCTTAGGCATTTGATAAGATTCAGCATCCTTCGTGATAAAAAATGCTGACCTAATTAGATATACAAGGAGTGTACTGCTACATGATAAAGGTTACATGTGACAAATCCAATGCTACCATCATACGGAATGGGGGTTAGCTAAAAACATTTCCTCTAAGATCTGGAATAAGACAGGAGGTCCATTCTCACTGTCCTTAGAACAATGAAGTTTTAGCCAGAGCAATTATGCCAGAGGAAAAAGAAAAGGCAGATAAATAAGGTGGGAGGTGGGACGAAGAAATAATTATCTTTATTTGCAGATGATAGTATTCCATATAGAAAAAAACAGGATTCACCAAAAAACTATGAGGACTGATGAATGAATTCAGTTAAAAAAAAAAAAAAGCCAGTATCATTTATATTTTCCTATAATGAACTTGAGAAAGAAATCATAAAAGTGATCTCGTTCACAACACTTAAGAGGAAAAAACAAAACTAGGAGTAAATTTAACCAAGGATGCCTCTCTTAAGGAAAATCACAAACCATCGATGAAAGAAATTGAAGACAAAAACAATGGAAAGACCTCCTATGCCCATGAATTGAAAAAATTAATATTGCTAAGATGTCCATACTACTCAAAGTGACAGATTCAATGTAATTTCCATCAAAATAACAAATACATTATTCACAGAAATAGGAAAAAAAACATTTTATTCGAAGTACAAAATAATCCAAAATCAAAACAATTTTGAGCAAAAAGTTCCAAGCTGGAACATTATCTAGCTTCAAAATACACCACAAAGCCATAGTTACCAAAAGATCATGGTGAGGGCACTGAAACAAACATACAGATTATGAAACAAAATAGGGATCTAATAAACCCATACATCTTTAGCAAGCTGGTTACTGCAAAAAGTACCAAAAACATACCTCAAAGGAAAGATAACCTCTTCAGTAGATGTTGCAGAGAAAACCACATATCCATATATAGAAGAAGGAAATTAGATCCCTATCTCTTGGTCTATACAAAAATCAATTCAAAATGGATTAATGACCTGAATATAAGAGATGAAACTATAAAATTGCTAAAAGAAAACATGGGAGAAACACCTCAAGACACTGGTAGGCAATGATATTATTAGCTATGACTCTAAAAGCACAGACAACAAAATTTTAAAAATAGGAAAATGGGATTATACTATCCAGACAAGATGCTTCTGAGCAGCAAAGGAAACAATCAATAGAGTGAAAAGACAACATGTGAAATGGGATAAAATATTTGGAACTATTTATCTGACAAGGCATTAATATCCAGAATACATGAGGAACCCAAAAGCTTAACAAGAAAATGTAAATAATCAATCCAATAAAAAGATGAGTAAATTATCTGATTAGATATTTCTCAAAAGAAGAAATGAGAGTGGCCAAAAATACATTTAAAATGATAACTACTGTTAGCAAATTGAAACCACCATGAAATATAATCTCACCTCAGAATGGTATCATCAAAAAGACAATAAACAAATAAACAAATAAATAACAAATGCTGGTAAGATTGTGGAGAAAAGGAAACTTATACAATTTCTGTGGGAATGTTAATTAATTAGTATGACCCCTATGGAGAACAACATGAAGGTTACTCTAGAATCTTAAAATAGATTTGCCATATGATCCAGCTGTTCTACTATTTGGTATATATCCAAAGGAAGTCAAATCAGCATAACAAAGAGATGGCTGCACTCCCATCTTATTGAAGCACTATTCACAGCAACCATAATATAGGGTCCACTTAGGTGTCCATCATGGAATGAATGGACATTAAAAGAAAGTAAGAGATATATATCACAGTGGAATATTATTCATTCATAAAAAGAATGAAATCCTGTCATTTCCATTAAAATGGATGTAAGTGGATTTTGTAACATTATTAGGTAAAGAAAAAGACAAACACCACAAGTTCTCTCACACATGTGAACATTTAGAAATACTAAACATGAATGTGGATCAGGGATGACTGGAAGTTGGGAATGATGGGAAGGGTTATAGAGGGAGGTTGGATAAGAGGTATCAAAACATGAATCGGTAGGTAGAATAAGTTCTGGTGTCCACAGCACGATTGGTAACTACAGTTTATGGTTCATAGTACCATATTATATATTTTACAAAGAAAAATGAGAGAGGAGTTCAAAGTCAACCAACAAGAAATTTGATGAGATGAAAATGCTAACCATCCTGATTCAATCAGTGCCTCTATAATCCTATAGGGGGAAATCTGCAATACCGCAGATCTGCACTGCTAGAGGGGAAGATACATGAACAACATGAAAAAACAAGGGAAGAAAATGATCCAAACAAATCTAGATTCTATATTAATAGAATTCAATGACAGTATGGTAGAAGAAATATCAGAAAAGGACTTCAGATTATACATGATTAAGAAAATTCATGAAGCAAAGGATGAGATAAGAGAGCAAATGCAGGCAATGAATGATAATACCAATAAGCTGAAAGAGCAACTGCAAGAAGCAAAAGATCATTTCAACAAAGACATAGAGATTCTCAAAAAATACCAAATGGAAATTCTTGAAATGAAGGAAACAAAAACCAAATAAAAAACTCAATGGAAAGCATCACCAAAAGACTAGACCACTTGGAAGACAGAACCTCAGACGATGAAGACAAAATATTGAATCTTCAAAATAAAGTTGCCCAAACAGAGAAGAAAGTAATAAATCATGAACAGAATCTCCAAGAACTATGGGACATCATGAAAAGACCAAATTTAAGAATTATTGGGATTGAGAAAGGCACAGAGATAAAAACCAAAGGAATGAACAACCTATTCAGTTATATAATATCAGAAAATTTCCCAAACCTGAAGAATGAAATGGAAAATCAAATACAAGAGACTTACAGAACCCAATAAACAAACTCACAACAGATCCACACCAAGGCACATTATAATGAAAATGCCTAACATTCAAAATAAAGATAGGATTTTGAAGGCCGCGAGAGAAAAGCATCAGATTACATATAGGGGGAAACCAATACAGAGAGCAGCCGACTTCTCAACCCAGACTCTAAAAGCTAGGAGGGCCTGGAACAACGTATTAGAAGCTCTGAAAGAACATGGTTGCCAACCAAGAATCCTATACCCAGCAAAACTAACCTTCAGATTTGAAGATGAAATAAAATCCTTCCATGATAAACAAAAGTTAAAAGAATTTACAACTAGAAAGCCTGTGCTACAGAATGTTCTCAACAAAATATTCTATGAGGAGGAAATGAAAAACAACAATGGAGGTCAGCAAAGGGAGGAACTACCTTAGAGAAAAATCACTCAAGGGAAAAACCAAGCCAAATTAAAAACCAAAAATAAGCCCAAATGACTGGGAATACAAATCATATCTCAATAATAACCCTGATATTAATGGCCTAAACTCATCAATCAAAAGACATAGACTGGCAGAATGGATTAAAAAGAAAGACCCAACAAAATGCTGCCTGCAAGAGACTCATCTCATAGAAAAAGACATCCCCAGACTAAAGGTGAAAGGATGGGGAAAAAACTACTACACACATGGACTCAGTAAAAAATCAGGGGTTTCCAACCTTATAACAGATAAAGTGGACTTCATGCCAAAGTTACTCAGAAGGGATAAAGAAGGACATTTCATACTGCTTAAGGGAACCATAAATCAGGAAGACATAACAATAGTAAATATTTATGCCCCGAACAATGGTGCATTCCCTGTACATCAAACAAATCCTTCTCAATTTCAGGAATCAAGTAGACCACAACACAATAATTCTGGGTGACTTCAACACACCGCTGTCACCACTAGATAGAACTTCCAAAGAAAAACCAACCAAAGAAACCATAAAACTCAATAACACAATCAATAACCTAGACTTAATAGACATATATAGAATATTCCATACATCAATGAGCAGATTCACTTTCTTCTAGCAGCACATGGAACCTTCTAGAAAATAGACCATATGTTATGCCACAAAGCAACCCTTAGGAAATGCAAAAATATAGAGATACTGCCTTGTGTTCTACCAGATCATAATGGACTGAGAATAGAAATCAATTGCAAAATAAAAAATAGAAATTACTCCAACACCTGGAGACAAATAATATGCTATTGAATGAAGCATGGATAACAGAAAACATCAGGGAGGAGATTAAAAAATTCTTAGAGGTCAATGAGAATGACGATACAACATATCTAAATCTCTGAGACACTATGAAAGCAGTACTAAGAGGAAAACTCATTCCATGCAGTGCATTCTAGAAAAGAATGAAAAGTCAACAACTAAATGACCTAACATTACAGCTCAAAGCCCTAGAAAAAGAAGAACAGCAAAAGTAGCACAAGACAGGAAATAATTAAAATCAGAGTTGAAATCAATGAAATTGAAACAAAAGAAACAATTCGAAAAGTTGACAAAACAAAAAGTTGGTTCTTTGAAAAGTAAACAAAATAGACAAACCCTTAGCCATACTAACAAAGAGAAGGAGAGAGAAAACTCAAATTACAAAAATTCATGATGAAAAAGGAAATATCACGACACACACCACTGAGATACAGAACATAATGAGAAGCTACTTTGAAAATCTGTATTCCAACAAAATAGAAACTATCGAAGACATTGACAAATTTCTAGAGACATATGCTCCTCCCAAACTGAACCAGGAGGACACACACAATTTAAACAGATCAATATCAAGCAATGAAATAGAAGAAGGCATTAAAAACCTACCATCCAAGAAAAGCCCAGGACCAGACAAATTCTCAGCCAAGATCTACAAGACCTTCAAAGAAGAACTCATTCCAATACTTTTCAAAGTATTCCAGGAAATAGAAAAGGAGGGTACCCTACCGAACTCATTCTATGAAGCTAATATCACCCTCATACCCAAACCAGGCAAAGATACATCAAGGAAAGAAAATTTTAGACCAATATCCTTGGTGAATATAGATGCAAAGATCCTTAACAAAATATTGACAAACTGTATCCAAAAACATATTAAGAAAATGTTTTTGGACATTTTCCAAGTGGGGTTCATCCCTGGAAAGCAAGGATGGTTTAACATCCGTAAATCAATAAATGTAATCCATCATGTCAATAGACTTAAGGATAAGAATCATATGGTCATTTCAATTGACACAGAAAAAGCGTTTGACAAAATACAACAACGCTTCATGATCAAAACACTAGAAAAAATAGGGAGAGTAGGAGCATACCTGAACATTGTAAAAGCTATTTATGCTAAGCCCATGACCAACATCATTCTTAATGGAGAAAAACTGAAAGCATTTCCTTTAAAAATGGGAACAAGACAGAGATGTCCTCTTTCACCACTTCTATTCAACATTGTCCTCAAAACTCTAGCCAGAGCAATTAGATAGACTAAAGAAATTAAAGGGATATGACTAGGAATAGAGGAACTTAAGCTGTCACTATTTGCTGATGACATGATTCTATATATAGAGGATCCAAAAAACTCCTCCAGAAAACTTCTAGACCTCATCAATGAATTCAGCAAAATAGCAGGCCATAAAATAAACACGTGTAAATCTAAAGCATTTTTATATGCAAGCGATGAAACATTTGAAAGGGAAATGAGGAAAACAACTCCATTTGCAATAGCCTCAAAAAAAATAAAATACTTGGGAATCAATCTAACCAAAGAGGTAAAAGATCTCTACAATGAAAAGTACAGAACATTGAAGAAAGAAATTGAGGAAGACCTTAGAAGATGGAAAGATCTCCCAAGTTCTTGGACAGGCAGAATTAATATTGTCAAAATGGCCATACTACCAAAAGTGCTATACAGATTCAATGCAATTCCAATTAAAATCCCAATGAGGTACCTTACAGAAATAGAGCAAGCAATCATGAAATTCATCTGGAAGAATAAGAAACCCAGAATAGCTACAGCAATCCTTAGCAGAAAGAGTGAAGCAGCAGGTATCGCAATACCAGATCTTCAACTCTACTACAAAGCAATAGTAACAATGGTATTGACACCAAAATAGACAGGTAGATCAATGGTACAGAATAGTGGACATGGACACAAACCCAAATAAATACAATTTTCTCATACTAGACAAAGGTGCCAAAAATATGCAATGGAGAAAAGATAGCCTCTTCAACAAATGGTGCTGGGAAAACTGGAAATCCACATGCAGCAGATGAAACTAAACCCCTATTTCTCACCCTGCAGAAAACTCAACTCAAAATGGACCATGGACCTTGGAATCAGACCAGAACCCCTGCATCTTATAGAAGATAAAGTAGGTCAAATCTTCAACATGTTGGCTTAGGATCAGACTTCGTTAACAGGACTCCCATAACGCAAGAAATAAGAGCAAGAATCAATAACTGGGATAGATTCAAACTAAAAAGCTTTCTCTCAGCAACAGAAACTATCAGCAATGTGAAAAGAGAACCTACAGAGTGGGAGAAAATCTTTGCCACTCATACTTCAGATAGAGCACTAATCTCCAGAATCTATAAAGAACTCAAAACACTCTACACCAAGAATACAAATAATTCAATCAACAAATGGACTAAGGAAATGAACAGACGCTTCACAGAAGAAGATCTACAAGCAATTAACAGATATATGAAAAAAGTTCAACATCTCTAGTAATAAGAGAAATGCAAATCAAAATCACCCTAAGATTCCTTCTCACTCCAATTAGAATGGCGATTATCAAGAATACTAGCAACTATAGGTGTTGGCGAGGATGTGGGGGGAAAAGGCAAACTCATGCATTGCTCGTGGGGCTGCAAATTAGTGCAGCCACTCTGGAAAGCAGTGTGGAGATTCCTCAGAAAACTTGGAATGGACCCACCATTTGCCCCAGCTATCCCACTACTCGCCCTATACCCAAAGGACTTAAAATCATCATACTACAGAGATACAGCCACATCAATGTTCATAGCTGCTCAATTCACAATAGCCAAATTGTAGAACCAAACTAGATGTCCTTCAATTGATGACTGGATAAAGAAACTGCGGTATATATATACAATGGAATATTACTCAGTTATAAAGAATAATAAAATTATGGCATTTGTAGGCAAATGGATGAAATTGGAGAATATCATGCTAAGTGAGATAAGCCAATCTCCAAACACCAAAGGACGAATGATCTCGCTGATAAATGGATGATGACACATAATGGGGTGAGAGGGGGGCAAGAATGAAGGAAGGCGGGATTGTATAGAGGGAAAAGAGGGGTGGGAGGGGTGGGGGTGTAGGAAAAAATGATAGAATGAATCAGACACCATTACCCTGTGTAAATGTATGATTACACAAATGGTATGCCATTACTCCATGTACACACAGAAACAACATGTATACCATATTTTTCAATAAAAATAAATTTTAAAAAAAGAAAAAATAAATTTGCATAATTTATTTTTAAATTTCCACTTTTTTGTAGCTCAAAAAGACACCCCCATCTCCCCTTTTTCTTTCAGTCAAATTATAAATTAATTGGTAAAATAAAACTAAGTAGTAGTAAGGAGACCAAAATATTACTTTTCTAAAGAAGAAAAAAAAAAAAGGAAACCTGGAAAGTGCCCTAAGAGCAATGGGCAGGTGAACTTTTGAAGAGCAAGCAGAGGACCAGGCAGGTGGAGCCATTCCCTCACAAGTCCTGCACTGCCAGATCCACACCCCCAGAGAGGTGGCCAAGGACCTTGGGGGCACGTGCTGTTTGCAGGCTGCCCAATTCCCAAGGAAGAGGCCTGTGGCTCTCTGCATCAGGGACAGGACAGTTCTCTTCCCACCATGATGACCTATTTTACAGAATCAAATTTTAGATCTTTTCCTTTGGGTTTACACCTGGGACAACCAACAAACACAACCCGTCCCCGAGAAAGCTCTTAATCCTAAAGCATGTCTGACAACCAATTCGTTTTGTTACCCAAGATCTAAACTAATTGGGAAGCAATACAAAGATCAGGCGTACTATAGATGGAAATGTCGTCTCTTTAAGTCAATGGTACTGGATGAAGTAACCCATGGATGTGGAACAAACCCCAGCAGAGCGAGGAGTGACCTGCCCAGCGACAGGCCGTGATAGCCCCTCTGTAGAGATGGAGACTTGGCTCCTAAACCACCTGTGGCTGAAAGCAACTGAGAGCACATTTCCTCTGTGGGCCGCCGGTTCCTTAGATCATGGGAAGAAGGTCCAGGAGCTCACAATTCAGTTCCTGATCTCAACTGCTTGCCGTGGCGACTTGGTGAGGAGCCAAGACAGAGAAGTCGGGCTGCTCCTTTCACAGGGAGGAGAGCTCAGTGCTGAGAACACACAGCCACCACGACCACCCCACTCTTTCCCCTCCCCAGCAACTCTGACCCCCCATATTGCTAAGCACTGGAGTCACTGCTGGGGCTCCTTGTTATCAATGAGTTGTATAACAGATGTCCATACACATCGCTGTCATGCCACACCTCTGATGGTTTGGGTAGAAATACTTTCCACAGGCAGCAATCCTGGGCTCGCACCTTAAGGCTGTTCACACACTGTCTCACCATCCTCAGGAAGGACAGACGTGTATGCAGAACCATTGCATTACACCTCCCTGTGAGCAAGAAACAGGCCTTGCGAAGCTAAGCCCGTGGGACAAGGGCAGTGTTCAGTGCCAGACCAGCTTTATTTCGCCGTGAGCTCAACCGCAGTCCAATGCAGCAGGCGCTGTCAGTAGCCACCTAAGAGGCAAAAGCTGAGGCTTGGCCAGGTGAAGGCACCTGCTTGAAGCCATGTGGCTGATGACTAGTTCAGACACTCAAATGCAAGCTTTTCTGGCCTCCTTATCATGCTCTGGATCACAATTGTTTAAAAAGAGATTTGCAGGGATCACATCATGGTTTAAGTCCCATGAAATACAACAGGTAAAGGAGGTGAAGATATCTCACCCCAAAATATGCCGCTCTGGCATATGATTATTTGGAGCTGAGGCACATGATTATTTTGAGGGGAGAAACAGCAGATGTGACAGCTCCACTTTACTATCTAGGTAGAGGTCATAAAATTTCCCAGGAGAGAAGTCTCCTCTGTGTACCATGAGGAGAGTACCCTCACCACAGTGATGCCAAAATGGACCCGTGAGGACTCGCTCACTAAAACAACCCTGATCTTTCCTTGTACTCCTCCACCCCATAGATTCCTGACTCACTGTCCCACAATTTACTGCCCCTGGCCCAAATCCCTTTATCTTATCTCTTCACAAATGCATAATTTCTTTCCTAAAAGGCAAAAACCTTTCTGTTCTTGTCATTTCTTTGGGTCATCATTCTCTTTCAAAAACCCCCATATACATGTAAAAATTACAAGATATACATGCTGTTCTCCTGTTCATCAATCTTACGTCAGTCTAATCGTTAGACCTGACTGGAGGCCTTAAAAAATTAGAGAGTTTGAACGAGAATCCTGCTTCTCAAGCTGGAGGCTCAGCTCCTTCTTGGCTCTGTGCCTGGAAGTACAGTCTACTTATCATTTATTCATTGAGATAAAATTCTTGGAACCAAGAGTACTGCTGGCGAGAAGGAACAGAGCCATTGGCAAACAGGTGGCACTCAAGGACAGCCTGGGAAAATCCCTTCCTCCCTGAATTGTTACCCACCAAAAACTTTCCCATTCTCCCCATCCACTCAGTGACTCTTTCCCAGTTCCATGGACTTCCCAGTTAAGATTTCACCTCACCCAGTCAGAAGTTAAAAGGAAAGAATAATGAAAATGAATATGACTCATTCTCCTAAAAATGAAATCTGGTGGACAAGTGTGAAGGTCTTGCACTCTTGAAAGAAAATTCAATATTAGTTAATTGTGACTTGCCTGGCACTGTACTGGGGATAACACAGTGAGGAAGATCAGGTCCATTCCTGCTTTCTGGAGTTATTGGAAAACCAAAATCTCTGAGAGCTCAAAGTAATTGTTGGGTGCTGGAGAGCTCACTGAACAAAGTCAACAGTGTGTGCAAAGGTCCTGTGGTGGGAAAGAGCATGGTGTAGTGTCAGGGAAAAAGCACAGTGGGTGGAGCCCAGAGAACAAAGAAGAGGGAGATTTGAAATGAAATGAGGCTGTAGGGGCAGCCCACAAATGGACTAGTAAACTGCTTTCAGGGGTTTTAAATTTATTCAAAACAAGGAAACACTGAAAGGTTTTGAATAGAGTGTAGGATGTGGGAGTGATGTGCACAGGTACCCTTTTGAGAAGGCTATGGTGTTAGCCAGGTCTTTGGTGTTAGCCAGGAGAAGGACTGGAGAAGGGAGGACAGCAAACCTCCTCAGGCTGAGGAGGGACAGGAAGAGTCACTGCCCTCCAGCAGCTGACTGCCTTTTCTTGTCCACTTTTGCTCCTGCCCAGTGCTGTTCTGGGAGGAACCCTGTCTCTCTTCTTTATATTCCCTCAGGTCCGAAGCCCGGTTGAGAAACTCTAGTTTTCTACGTGGGGAGTCTGCAGTTAGAGGGGAAACACACACACACACACACACACACACACACACACACACACATACACACACACACCAGCCCTCCTTCCCCAGTTTTGAACTTTTTAACTTAAAAAGTCTAAACCAATAATTAAAAGAAAAGTTTTCTTTTTTTCTAGCAGAAAAAAATCACTGGTTTTATCAGAGCCAGGCCTCCCCTCCCACACTGTGACTCAAGTCCCTGGAGTGTTTTCTGTCTCCATTTAAGGGGCAAGCGTATCCCAAGGCCTTGTGACGGGAGGACTGTGCGACCCCAAGAGAGGGGCTTCATTTTCTGCAGAATCTCCACAGTCAGGGCAGAAGGAAGAAGAGAAGGAGGGAAGAAGGAAGGAGAAAGAAAGAAAAGAAGGAAGAGAGAGGAAGGGAGGGCGGGAGGGAGGGAGGAAGGAAGAAAGATAAGACAGATCAGCTGGGACTGATGCTTCCAAATCAGACATTCCTCCCTTTAAATTTGGTTTTGCTGAGGGTACATACTGAGGGTTGACATATTTGACTCCATGTAACTGTTATAGGTCAGGCTATATAGGCAATGACTAAACAGACTCCATTTTACCTTGAGATTCCATGTAGGAAATGCTTCTCCCATGGGAACGCCCGCCTCTGTACCCATCAACAGTTGCTTAGCAGGACTTGTTTGGCAATACAAAATGATGAAATGTCAATTCTTGTATAATGAAAAATTGTTCTCTTTTTGATTCCTAGTTTCCTAAACAATGTACCATGTTAATGGTAATGTCAACAGTGATTGTTTAGATGTTAGTAACCATTCTTTAGTTTGTACCTAAGTAAGGTCATTTTGACCTACTGCCCCCTCTGCTAATAATTACAGATCCCATGATGCTAATTTGTCATTTTGAATCATAGCAACAGACACTTATGATTGATGTACTGACTTATGGTGTAAAAACCCCTAGAACCCTATGGTTGGGGCTGTTCTCCCAATAGTCATTTTTGGGGGCATTGTATGCAACAGTCGGCCAGCTTAATAAAGACTCTCAAATTTGGACTTCTCAGTGGTGATTGGTCTGTTCTTATGTTACACCCCATAATACTAAAATTAAAGCATTGTAATTAGATATGATTTTGCCAGGGCCAAATCAATCATAGCAGATAACCTCTTGAGTTTTGATTCTCTGAATTGCAAACTAGTTCTCTTTGCCAAATCTGATAACTCATTAGCAGGCGTTTTTAATATATTCATTAGGAACATCTAGCCCAGAATAGAACGAAGTGGTCAGGTCTCCGGAGGCCTGATTCCAGGTTGTCATGGTAGCATAAACTAGTACAAGTTCATAAACAAAGGACTCCCTGTACTTCCCCGAGAGATTTAGATCATGTATTTTTGAAACACTGATAGGAAAAACTTTGTCCTCAGGAGTCACCACATAATTGGTGCCAAATAACTAATTAACTGATTGATCAATAAATTGTCCCAGACTGGTGATCAATTAACCCTGAAATACAGGCAAAGCAGGAGTCTGACACTCATGACTTGATTGTACACCCACTGGCTCCTGCTATGCCCACTTCTCTCCCCAGGTATCCGGAGCTCACCCTTACCGGGCTGAGTCCCCTCTGACATATAAGGGCACATGGGTGTGTGTGCATTTCATTTACTTTTTCCACCTTGAAGGAACCCCTCATGCCTGCCCTTCCCCCTGAGCCCCACAGCCCTCCAGCCCCTGTGGGAACACCGTAGTCTGTCCCCGGGACCAGTGGAGCCTCATCCATGATCCAGACCCAGTCTATTTTTTGTCCAAGTAGATCTCCCCTCTCCAAGAACCAGTCCCCTCTTCTTCACCTAGCCAAACCTGTTGTAAAGGTGACTGATGTTATTCCTGAAATTCTGATTAATTGCAATCTTAATGTGTTGCAGAGGTTCCCAGCATTTCCTACACATTGACTTTGTACTATCCCTCTTCTCAGACCCTGTCTTCTCCCATTTTCTAAGGAAAATTTACTCATTCTTCCTGTCCAGCTCAAATCTAACCTTCTTTAGCAAGCTGTCTACTATAGTTCCACTTGATGTGATGTATTCCTCCTTTATTGCTTAGGTGAGCATCTAAATTCTCCACACAAATAGCAAGCCATTTGACCTGCCATGCCTTGCTTTCTTCATCTGCAAAATTTCATAGAAATGTCATGAAGATTAGATCACATTAGAAAGTTCTTTACACCTGGTTCATGTTCACAAATAAAGGCAACTATCAGTATTATTCATATCCCTTAGTAAAACGAGGCTCACTTGTCATGTTGTTTATGGATTCATCTCTGCTTCTTCCCCCACTTCCTACCCCTCCTCCATTGTGAAAAACTTGGGAGACAAACTGACAATTCATCATCAGAAGCCCAACCTCACAAAGGGGCTGGGATGAAAAGTGTTAATTATTACTTTAAAAATCTGAAGTTTTCTAGAATTCTGGAATCCAGAAGTTCCCAACTATTTGTGGTTTTCTATATTTAAAATTAAAATTGATCTAAGTTAAAATTATGTTCCTCAATCAAACTAGCTGCACTTCAAGTGTTCAACAGCCACATGTGGTTAATTTCTAACATTTTGGACGGCACAGGTTGAGAACATTTTCATCACTGCATAAAGTCTTATTGGGCTGGACTGGTCTAAATGCAAAATACAATGACATACCACCCCGTGGTGGGCCAGACTTCCAGCTGCCCCCAAACAAAGCAAGGTTTCCTCCTGGAAACCCGCACCAGAAGTCAGAAGACCAGGTCTTCCCGTCACTCGCTGCCATCTGACCTGGGACAAGGAACTCAACGCTGAGCTCCAGTTTTCTCCCCTGAAAAATGGGGAGGAAAAGAGAACCAAAATGTTCTGATTTCAGAGTTTACAATATTAGTGGTACCACAATACCACATCAGGCTTAAATAGTAATGTCTTTCTTTCAAGGTCTTGAATCAGTCCAAACTCTCCACCCCACCTCCTGCCCCAGGGGGAATAAGGGAGATGGAAGGAAATTAAACTGTCCCATGCGCACCTGGACCACCCATGGGGGCAGAGAGCGGCCTGTGCTGGCAACTCTAACGCCTGCTCTGAGAGGTTATGCAAGGATGGGCCACCTCCTCAGATGGACCAGGAAATCCATGGGAGACATTAAGTCCTGTTTCCCTCTGAGTCCCCTCCTCACATGCAGTGGGCACCCACTGAATGCTTGTTGAGGTGACGGTGAGGAAGGAGCCCAGCCCCCAGCCTCAAGAAGCTTGGGCACAGGACGATGATGAGAAAGAGCACTGACCTTGTAGCTGGGAGTCTTGGGGGTTCTCAGTCCTGCCATGAAGTCCCCCCCGAGGACCTGGGGAATTGCTGGCCGGGTTCCTTCATCTGTAGAGTGGAGGTCCTGGCCCCTCTCCCTCAGTCCCACCCAGGCCCAGTGGGTGAAGACAGTGAGAGAATGGGGTGCTCTTTAGACTATAACTGTGGCCTGGCTGCAGCGCCTGGGATCCACCAGCATCTAATCCTCTCCATTTGTGAGTTTCAAAAAATGTTCAATTATTGACAAGATACTTAAAATAATGATAGCATTTCCCATCCCTTCTTGAAATGAGATAGGACCATACCATTAAGTTCTAAGCAACAGGCTATTAGTGGAAGCGTTGTGTGGCTTCCTAGGAAGCACACCCTGGAGTATGGAAAGAGGCAACGGCTGGAGCTGAGCGGCCGTGTTGAACAAGGAGCAGGTGAGAGAGCAGCAAGGTCAAAGGTGCCCAGTGCCTTAAAACTTTGTGAATCACTCTACAAGTCCTGCTCCATCCATCTCCTGGATTTTGTCTGAAAAAATATTCCTTCTTAAACTACTTTTTAAATTTTGTTTATTTTTCTTGATTTATTTTAGTTACATATCATTAGAATATATTTTGACATAATCACAAAAGCATGGAATATAATTTGCTCTAAATCAATCCCCAGACCCTCCCCCTTCTCCCCTCCCTCTACTCTACTGATCTTTCTGCAATTTTTTGATAGTTTTCCTTTCATTTTTAATCAGTATCTTGTGGATATGCTTGATGTTGGGATTCACTGTGCTGTATTCCTGTGTGGACATGGAAAGTTGAGCTAGATTCATTCCACTGTTCTTCCCTTTTCCCAGCTTACTCCCCCTCAGCTACTGATCTTTCCTCTATTTTGATGAAATTCCCTCTCCCTTTTTTTCCTTTTTCTCTGTCTCCCCTACCCTCTTTATTTTGGATCAGCCTCCAAATATCAGAGAAAACATTTACTGGTTCTGACTTATTTCACTTAGCATGACAGTCACTTAGCATGACATCCATTTACCAGCAAATGCCATAATTCCATTCTTCCTTATGGCTGAGAGACCTCCATTGTGTACATATACCACATTTTCTTTATCTATTTGTCTGTTGATGGACACCTTGGCTGTTTCCATAAATTGACAATTGTGAATTGTGCTGCTATAAATGTTGGTAAGCACGTATCCTTATAGCATGTTGATTTTAGTTCTTTAAGATAAATACTACAGAGTGGAATAACTAGTTATATGGTGGTTCCCTTCTTAGACTTTTGAGGAATCTCCATACTGATTTCCAAAGCAATTGTATTAATTTGCAGCCCCACCAACAAAGTGTAAGTGTTATTTTCTTCACAGTGAGTGTTAGATGCTCCTTGGACAGCTCTCCAGAGCTTTCCTTGTTGAAGAGGTTACAGATTCTGCTTTCCAAAGAGCTGGTGACAAAGTGGAGTGGTAGAGACTCAGGCCACCTCCCAACATTTCTTGAGGCTTCTTGGGTCTGTGAGATTTGTTGGGACCATGTGGCTCCACTGTTCCAGGGAAAGCCTGGCTCAGAGCCAGGTGGAGCTGTCTCACCCACACAGAGCAGCTAGGAGAGGGACAGCAGCTTCTGTGGGTGGGGCACTCCTGTGCCACCCCCTGGTCTGAACTTCACTCATTTTACACCTGTGGGTGACCCTGTCAGGTGGGTTGAGCTGTCCCCTCTTCACATACAGAGAAGCTGAGAATGAGGAGTGAAAGTAAGCAGCCCACTCACACGCCTGATGAGTGCAGGGGCCAGGCGTGGGTCCAGGGGTGACTGACTTTAAGGCCCTTGGACTTGAATCCTCATGCCTCTTCCAGCTGTGTCCTAACTCCTGCACGAGTCTGCACCAGAAGACTACAGGGGGCTTAGGATAACTTAATCTGCTGCACTCTAGAGCTCCAGGCATCTCGTTTCACAGAGGAGGAAAGGCATGGAGACCTGCCCAGGATCCTAGTGAGCCAGGGACAGAGACAAGGCTCAATCTCTGCCCCTTGAGCCTGGGCCAGATCAGTTTTCCCTGCACTTCTGCTGCCTTCTGCCACCGGGCACAACGGTTCCCATCTGGAGTGAGCTCTGCTCTCTCACAAAAAGTGATGTCGGCAGGAGGACGTCTGACACCAGGCACTCAGCACCTTTTCACCTGTCCCTGCTCTGAGTCTTCAAGGAGCCTCCGACTCAGGATCTCAGGTCACAGGGATCCAGCAGAGACACTGCTGCCTGGAAGTGCTCAGCATGGGGACCGGCTGGACCCTGTGGTGCCAGTGCTGAGAGGGGGGCCCAGCGCCATGTGCAATCAGGTGGGAGCTCACCTCCTGGGCTTCAGGGAGGGCAGCCGACAGCAGCCAGAGGGAGGCAGGAAGGACAGAAACCTCTGCCAGTCAGGGGACACTGGGGTCCTGGGTAGAGAGGGTGAGGGGGTTGCTGGGGCCTTTCATACCCCTGGCTCCCTGCGCAGAGCAGGAGCTCATCTTCAGACTTTCTTGCTCCAGGCCCTGCCTGGCCTTCCAGCCTCCTTTCCAGAATGACCCCAGGCTAGACCATTCTCCTCCTTTAAAGCACTAGGTCTTGGGACACATGAAAAGCCTGCCACAGACCCCCCAAGCTCTTCTCCTTTGACTTGATATGAGGGTGAAAGAGCCCACCTCCGCCCCAGACAGAGGGGAGCCCCAGAGAGAGGGGAGCGGGAAGGTTTGCCACATCACCTCAACAGTTTTTTCCAAGGCAGAAGCCTCTCTCTGACTCTTAAATGGACACATCTTCCTATGAGAGAACTGTCATTTCCATTTTACAGAAGAGAGGAAGAGGAGAGGGAAACATGAAGTGCCTTGTCTCCTTCACCTGTTGGAGTGTGAAGGGCCCTCAAGGAAGCTGGGCTTGCCTGTCTGTAAACTCTACACTCACCATTACTCCACGGTTTCCCCAGACAAGCTCCCAAGACAGACTGCTCCCCTCTCCATGTCTCACACGCACACACCAGGCGTGTGCACACATGTGTGTGTGTGAGAGACAGCCCATCACGCTTGTGCATGAGCTGTAGCCAATGCCAAGACCAAGTCCCTGATCCATCAGCAGCTCAGTTCTCCCACGCCTCTGGAATTCAGTGACCTCTTCTAGATTCTGTAAGTTGAGGCCTCACCCCTATCAAGGTGGCCTGCTGGTCGAAATCTAAGAAGACCTCCACTGTCCTTTTCATGCATGTGACCCACATCTAGTCTCACACGTCAGGAGGGGTGTTCGTGTGTGTGTGTGTGTGTGTGTGTGTGTGTGTGTGTGAGCCTCTCACATCTGTGAATGAACTGTAGTCCAATGCCAAGACCTCCTCTCAACCCACAAACTCCCTAAGCTTCTGTGTTTTACCATCAGACACTACTTCCTCCTGTCTTTGTGTGTGTGTTATCTCATTTTACTTTTTCCCAGCTTTATTAAGGTATAATTAAAAATTAAAATCAAATATATTTAAAATGTGATAATTAGATACACCAATAATGCATTGTAAAATGATTACATCAGTCAACACACTATCCCTGCCTAGTTACCCTGCTATGTATGGTAGAGCGCTTAGGCTCTGCTTTCTTGGCTAATTTCTGGTATACAATACAGCATGATTAAGCACAGTGGCCATTGTCCTTGTTCGTCCTGCAGTTAATGTCTGTGCCCTCCTCCTGTCTTGAGAAACCTGTTTGCCCAGGTGTGTGGGAGCATGGTGTCCTGTGGCAGCAGGGACAGCACCTCATTCTGACATTGTCTCCTTTCCCACCTGACCTCTGGGCCTGGGTAACACTGCACTGAGAGCAAACTCTCTTTCCTCCATGACCACACATTGCAGAGTGTCTACTGTCCCTCAGAACTCAAGGCCCAGGGGACTGGAGTGAGATTTCAGGACCTCCCCTCCCCCCTCACCAGGGGTGGAGCCAGGGCTCCTCCCAGCCTTACCTGACTGTCAGGGCAGTTGTGGGAGGTCAGGCCAAAGCTTTGATGTCCTCGGAGCTGCCCAGGAGCCTGAGACTGGGACACTGAGCCCCAGGTAGTTTTGAACAGCCCAGGTTGTGCAGTCAGGGGTCAGTCAGGTCTGGCAGAGGTAAGTGTTCAGAGAGCAGAGCCTATAACTCTCCCTCATTTTCTTCTCTTTTCTCCACCCCTGGGTCTGGGTGACCACCTTTCTCAGTTTTACCCTTTTGCACAGTCCTCCCTCCCTCTTGATAGCAAGCATCCAGGCTGCTTTGATCTTGCTTCTCTGTGCAGCCCCAGTGAGAGAGCACAGGCACTGCCTCATACAATGCTGGGGTGCCACTGGCATTGTGTTCTTGGGGAGTGGTGCCCCTGGGGTTGTGGAGTGGCATGGACTGACACAGCAGAATTACACGGAGCTGTGTTGGGATTTGAACTGAGCTGAACACAGGTATGTGACAAGAATAGCAGGGAAGGAGGGGTGAGTGAGGTTAGGGTGGCAGGAGAGGGGCTGACAAGGGCTCTAGAACTGGGGCTCAGAAACAGGGCTCCTGTCCCAGCCCAGCCACTTCTGCACCCTGCTCAGAGCTCCCATCTGAAGGGGCAACACAGCGCTGATTCCTATACCTCCAGGAGAGATGCCCCTTCCAAATTCTCCCTCCCCCAGGTAAGGCCAGGAGGGAACAGACAGTGGTGTACGGAGCTTTTAGACTCTGTCGAATTTGACTTTAAAACCCAAACCATGGACACTTGCCAGGGTGGAGGCCAGTTGGAAGTACAGAGAGACTGCCCAAGATTCTTCTTGGGGAGAGAAGCATTGGCAGGAAACAGGGGAGCACACAGGCAGCAGCCAGAAAGAAGCTCCCTTCCATGTAAAAGCCGATTCTGCAGTGTGACTGAGGCTGGCAGGCGAGGACCACTCTGCTTGCTCAGCAGCTGAGGCACTGAGCTCAGGGCCTCACCTTCTCTGGCCAGAGGCTCCCCTCTGACCTATCCTGGTGCCAGTGTCCTTCCTTGCTTCTCACACATGGCTCCGTGCAGGGAATGAGCACTGCTGGCACTGGGAACTGAGGAAGGGGCAGGACCACTCAGTGGAGGCAGGACCCAAGGGAAGGGGCGTGGGGAGCTACCCAGGTCAGTGTGTGCCCAGCTCAGTAAGAACAGCCAGAAGCACCCCCTCTGCCCCCTCAGTCAGTGCCCATCCTTACCGATACCGTTGCACCAGCTGCCTCCTTCCTCATCATCCCCCATGGCAGCCCCAAGAGGGGTTTATAGAAAGTAGGTCTCACCACCCCGTCACTGACTTTGTCACTGGGGACATGAATGCAAATAAGACTGCAAGGACCTTGGAGGACTCACACCCAAGGCAGAAAAGCCCCAAATCAGCAGTTACAGAGAGATAAGTGGGGAGTAGTTTGGGGTTGTGGGTGTTCCCAGGCTGGGGATCCGAGAAGGCTGAGGAAGGTCTTGGTGGAGGATGCAGAGCCTACCAGGACCCAGAGGTGGGGGAGCACGGCACTTCTGGGAACCCCATGGAGTAGAAACAGTAGCAAGGAAGTGCAAGGAGGGCTCCGACCCCAACCTGAAGGGCATGGGAGAAAGCTGCTGTGGAGGAGGGTGTCGCAGGGCATAAGCCGCAGACACCTGCCAGTGGAGCGCTTGGGAATAGAGAGCCAGGTTCACCTGGCTGAGGAGAGAGGGCGGGGCGGACACAGCATGGAGAGGGTAGGAGAATGGGAAGCACAAGGTGCCCAGTGGGACTGGCATTTGGGGTAATGACCTAAGAGGGCAAGGCTGTGAAGCTAGAGGGCTTTGCTGGTCCTAGGATTCCAAGCAGAACTCTGGTTTCCAGAATCACTGGTAAGGGCAGGGCCAAAAGCCCAGGGAATACCCAGGCTGTGGATGCCAGAAACAGGGCCTTGTCCTCCATGTACTGTGAACCACAGGGGGACAAGCTGGACCCAGGTGTGTGAGCCTCCTAGTGATCTTCTTAAGCCACTGGTTCAATGGAGTACGCATTTTCCCTTACGCCTCGATTAAAATTCAAGTAGTTCTGTGAGTTTCCTGCTTACCACTGAGTCAGATTCTTTGGCTCTCTGGTATCACATTGAGTCTGAAAACACAGTTCAATCTAGATATTATTCAGAAATTGTAATGTCAAGCACCTTAGATTATTCAGCACTTCAATCTTCACTCTGAGGCAAGCCTTCTCCCCAAAGGCCCTACCCCCAGTTGGGGCTGGCTTCAGCTCTCTGCCTCAGGAAAAGGAGACATTGTAGGCTTGCTGTTTTCCATTCACCTCCTTTGCTCTTGAGGAGCCCTACTTCTGACCCCAGGAGCTGCAGTGTGCGGAGGAGGGAGAGGTTTGGGGGAGCAGGAAAGTTCTGACTGGAGTAGGACTCTTCTAAGAAGGTCCTGGCTCATGGACTGGAGGAGGGAAAAGGTTGACCCTTTCCTGATGACACTCCCTGTGGAGTCTCCAGGATCCCTCAGCCCAGCGGGCTCCCCAGTCAGAGCACCAAGTATTCTTCCACAGCCTCTGGAATCCAGGGTTCACTTTCAGATTGTGTAGGCTGAGGCCCTGCTCCATCAAGGTGGCCTATGGACAGGATTTAAGATCCCCCACTGTCTTTTTCATGCACGAAATGCACATCTAGTCATCACACACCCACACACACACACACACACACACACACACAATCCTTACACTATTTTTGCCCAGCCCAGGTTGCAGGTCAGTTCCAAATCAGCACCTCCCAGTTACACCACAGCTTGAAGTTCCTGCCATTTCCATGTCTCAGGTTGGAGTCAGACCCTGGTCCTTGCGACTGAGGGTCACAAGCTCTCCAGGTTTCCCTGCCACAGCTCCTGTGTGCCCAAATCTGCTGGTTTAGAATTAGGCCAAATGTGCAAGTGTTGAGGCTCAGTCTCAAGAACCCATGAGGTGGTAGGTGACAGGGTGCATGCAACCCTGAGGGTCAGGTGGGCCCTTCCTGGTGGGGAAGGCAGGAGGAAGTGCAGATTCAGTGCCTTCTTCTGCTATACTCTTCTTCCTTCTCTTCCCTTCTTTCTTCCTGGGAGGCTTCTCTATGGCATTCTCAGTGATCTGAGCTCAGACCTGTCTTTCTCCCTCCCTGATTAACACCCAAGGATCTGCCAGCTTCATCTCCCTCTGCTCCTCCATACAGCTCACCCCCAACCCCGGGGCTGTCAGAGCAACCCTCTATGACAGCTGGTCCTTCACATTTTCCTGATGTTGCTAACTCTACTCCTGTTCCCCTTGCTCCTCTCATTTATCTGATAAACTCTTATTCATCATCAAACAGATGCGAAAGACGTTGCCTCTGCAAACACTCTGAGCTACCTTTCTGGCATCTAATGCCAATGGGTGCTGGATTCTGCTGGGCCCTGTCCCAGCTAGAAACTAACCTAACCTTCTCCAAGATCAATGTCCTTGCTCCTTGGAGTATAGCTTGGCCTATGCCTGGAATTCTGGTCAGGGTGTCCTGGGAGTAATGGCCAGTTCCCTGCCTCTCATGTTCTTTATCTTACAAAGGGAAGGGGTCCCCTACCCAGCCCTGGGATTCTCATGGGATGCTGGGGGTCCCATAGGTTCAGGGCCAGCAAGGATCCTTTACCTGCTCCAACCTTGGTCTCTGACCTGTGTATGCAACAGGTGCATGTAAGGCGATACTAGACTGAAATGTCCCAAATGCAGCTATTTTGGAAAGACTCAGTAAACAGGCATGCCTCATGCCAGACCTCTGGGCTCCTTGGCTAGATGGTGGTCCGTGTTAGTTTCTCCATATTAACCCCAAGAGCATGCAGTAGCTCAGGTTTACAGAGGGTCTCAGATGGGCATTGCAAGGCAGACCAGGCACAGGTCACATTAATGAGGACACCCAGGCTCAGAGAAATTCAGCAATTTGCCCAAGGTGGTCTGCACTTTGGTGAGAGGTGCAGCTGAAACTGGAAGGTAGCTACCTGAGTACTCAAAGCTGGTCTTTCCTGGACCAAGGGAATTCTATGTCCTCTTCAGGGAAGGCCCACCAATTCCATCCATCTGTCACAGCACAGGAGAGGCTGTATGGACCCAGCATCAGAAGATGTGAACTCTGGTCCTGCCTTGTCACAGAAGGTCCTGCTCTGTTCCTTAGAATAACGCTGGTCTCTTCCTGGGGCTCAGCGGCCTACTGTAGGAAAGGGAACATGAGACCCCCACAGGGTTACACAGAGAGTACATGAAGTACTGGCTGCCTTGCAAGGGTCCTGGTGGCCACTTCCCCTCTCTTCCCTCATCTCCTTCCCACTGGGTGAAGGGAACGTGCATCAAACAGATGATTAAGAGATCTGGATTCCAGCCCCGCTTTGGCTCTACCTTCCTAGGCCTCAGTTTCCCTCCACACAGTGGGAACTTGAACACCTTGATTTCTGAAATCCCTTCAAGCTCTTGGGTTCTATGACTTTGCTCCTTTTCTCCTCCTCCTGCTCCTGCTTCTCTGAGGGTGGTAAGGGTGTGTGTGCATGTGTGTGTACCTGCGTGTGCATCCGCAGGGGCAGCAGGGAAAGGGAGGGAGGGCAGGAGTCCTGCAGGGGATGGTTGGCAGTTGGGAGAAAAGTGGGCAGTAACTTATGTGCCAGCCTCAGGGCTTTCTCAAAGGCTAATGGAGCCTGGGGTTGATTAATCATTAAAGGAAAGGAATGAAACCAGGAGCACCTCAAAGTCCAGCCCGCGGGCACTGACTCCAGCAGATGAGGCAGCGCTGACAGCAATGGAGCCTGGAGCTTCAGGGGCCCTGCTCAGGACCGAGGCAGCTCCGCGCTCAGCACCGGGCTCTGAAGTTAGCCTGCACGCCTACGACATCGGGGTGGTGGTCACCTATTTTGTCTTCGTCACTGCTGTGGGGATCTGGGTAAGTGGGGCATGAGGCCAGGGCCTGGCAAGGGAGGCTGGAGCTGGGGGCAGAGGTGGGAAGAAGGAAGAGGATCACAGAGCCATAGGGAAGTGAGGTGGAACTGAGTTCAGGAATCATCCTCCCCAAACCCAACCTTCCAGAAAGAAGGAAACTGAGGCCCAGAAAGGACTTCGGCCTGCCAGAGGTCACACTGCAAGTCAGAGGCTGACCAGGCCTGGAGGGCCTATGTCCATCTTCCCATCTATGCATCTGACATTTTCAGTGTCCATCATCCCTGGACACTGAGCCTCACTCTGCCTCTCCAACTCAAGACCCCCATTGTGGAGAAAGGTTGACTGCAGCCCTCTCTGAATACTATTAATATCTAGGTCAAAGAGCTGGGGCTCATGTATTCTCAGGGAAGGGCACCAAACATATTCCAAAGTCCCTCTGTTCTCCATTGTTCCCAGGATCTGTGGCCCTGGGCAGGAGCTGGGCTTTGATGTCAGGGATCCCCTAGCTCAGGTCCTAACTCTGGCAATCAGAGTCACGTGACCCTGGGAATGTAGAAGACTGTGTGATCTTCACTTGGTCATGTGAACATGGAGAGTAAGGTCGAGGCTGTAGAAAGTTGTGATCATTCGGTGACGGGACACATCTAAGCATTTGCACAGTGCCTGATTGCTATCGTCACCATAACACTCTGCAGAGAGACCAGCACCTTATGACAACTGCCAGGTAGACTCTGATCCAATCCCATTTAGTCACCTCCTGGGCTGTAGCTATGTCAGGAACACTTTCTGGGCTTCAGTCCCCTCCCCTGTAAGAGGAGGTGACAGTCCCTGCCTCCCAGAGCTGATGCAAGGAAGAAGCAGGCAGGCAGGTGCTCAGTGGCTTGCAGGAGGCGGCCAGAGTGAGAAGTGCGGACTCTATTGTGAGTTGGATGAGCTGTTTCCTGCCCCATGGCTGCATTTCCTCATCTGTGAAATAAACTTGTGTGCTTCCTATGGCCTCCAGTAGGATCAGAGGTGACACAGGAAAGCTCAAGTAAAAGCTGAACAAGCACAAGACCCTCTAGTCACCAATTTCCTTCCCCGTTTCCTTCTTACCATCAAGGATTTTTTGTATCTCAGACCCAGTCAGAGAACTGCTGCCCTTTGCATCAGAATACATGCTTTGAAGTTCAGCCCTTCCCTGCCCAGTGCCTGCCCTGGACCAGGATGCCCAGAGAACATGCCTGCATTCCTCACTCCCCTTCCTTCTTCAGAGCACAGCCCAAACAGGCTGGCCACCTGCTGCTTCCCACCATGGTCCTGGACGGGGCTCAGTGGTGCAGTCTGACTTCAGGCCAGGCTAAGGGAAGCCCCCAAACACAGCCCGTCATCATAGCCAAGGCCAAGAATCCCCATCAGAAGGGGTCAAATGGCTGCCCCTCTCCAATGTGGGAGCCCAGGAGGGAGGAGAGGAGAGGCAGTCACCATGCACCAAAGACTGAGATTCCAAACCATGTCCTGAAAGCAGAGTGGGGGGAGGAGAGGGAAGGGACACTGATTACCAACGGGCACACCTGCACAGCACTGGCTGTTCGTGAAGACCTTGAACATCCTTTACTTGCTTTGCTCTTCACACCAGATCTGGGGGAAAGGTGCCAAGGCTCACAAAGAGGAAGCAGCTCTCCCAGCGATGCATAACTTAAAATGGCAAAACCTGCCAGCGCTCAGGCAGCTCTGCCCTGCCTCACTTCTCACCCTCCTCAACCCCCTAGCGCCTGAAGGGAGGGCAGAGGCCTGGAAGAAACTCAAGAAGTCCTTGTGTCTTGCCATTTCCTTTCCAGTCGTCAATCCGTGCAAGCCAAGGGACCACTGGTGGCTACTTCCTGGTGGGAAGATCCATGAGCTAGTGGCCTGTGAGTGGACCTCCCTCCTTTCTCTCCCCATGTGGAGCCTCAAATTCCTGCCTCCTCCCACTGATCAGGAACTCCTCTCAGCCTCTCTTTCTGGGCCAGTGGAACAGCTTCCCACTCTGATCCACCTGCAAGCAAGTGATCCGCTAACACACCCCTCAGACAAGTGTGCCATGGGCACCTCCTAGGTATGGGTTACAGGGCTTTCAAGAGTTCACAGGAAGCCCCTGAGTTACAGGCAATGGCATGGGCTGGAGGGTGAGGTAGGGAAGATTTTTTTTTTTCCTTTTTGAAGGTGATACATCAGCTTATACAAAACAGCAGGCAAGTGAGGGGAAGAGCAGGCAAGTTAGGGGAATCAGCTGAAATCCCCAACCATCTCAAGAAATGGATCCCCAAACCTTCACAAAAACCCCAGTCTCTCCATCAACCCACCCCACATTTCTACCTGTCCTCAGAACCTACTTCCTCCTCCCAGAATGGCAGGCAGGGAGGTAAGCCCTGCCCAGGAAAACTAACAGGAGAACCCTCAGCCCAGTGGAAACTGGAGCTGTCTGCACACCCAGGCAGGTCCCACTCACTCACCTTGTGAGCACTCACACCCACAATTACACACTCAGTCACACTCACTCACACATGCACTCCTATCCCTGCTCATACATTTGCACTTTCACACTCACATTCTCACAATAACACACTCAGACACACTCACACACAGCACCAGCCATTGTCCCACCTGTCCTGGTTCTCACCACCTCCCCACCCACCACCTCCACACCTAGAGTGGAGGAGACCCAGGAGGATGCAGGGCTCTCTGCTAGGGTTGGGTGTCTGAGGTAGGAAGAGCTAGAGGCAGGGACCTCTCAAGCTGTCTAGCATGACAGAATCCCCAGGGCTGTGGGGGTGCTGAGGGCCTGAGAGCTCACAGGGACAGGGACAGTGACAGGTCACTGGAGCTGCCAGCCACACCCACATTAGGACAAAGAAAAGTCCCTGGAAGTGGTTCTGCTCAGTCAGTGGCCCCCACTAATTACAGCCCTGAAAATAATTCAGGTCAAGAATAAAGAAACAAGATAGCAGGCTCCTCTGACCAGGTCCAGAGAGGGCCTAGGAACCCAGGCTGACTGGCGGTTCACTTGCAGAGGGCAGAGCTCTGGGTCCCTCTGTGAGCATGAGGAAACCCCAGGCCTCTTCTCAGAAGGAGGGTGCCCTGGCAGGTTCCTATATGTGACCCCACACAGTGTGGGAACCCATGGGGGAAAGAACATATGCTGCCCAGGGCTGTGAACTGTGCCTTCTGCACCAGAGACCTGGGTTCAGCCTGAGGCGGGGCTCACAACCACCCCTCAGGTCAGGGACACTGTGTCCACAACTGCTGGAGCTGTGTGTCTGGCTGTCCACCCAGTGCTGAGACTGTGCTCCAAGAAGGGCATGTGGCTGGAAAACTAAGATCCGAAGGAGCAGCAGCCATGTCCTGCTTTAGAAGCTCAAATGTTCATCCTCCCCTTGCCTTGTTCACGTCTCCTGGGTGGGGTGAGGTGGACATGCCTCACTGCTCATGGGAGACACTCTTCCTCGGAAGCCGGGGCCCAGTCCTCTCTGCTCTGGTTAGGTGGTCCAGCCCAGCCCTGCCAGCACCTGGGCCACCTGAGAATGAGAATGAGTGTGTGTCTGAGTGCATGTGAGTGTGTGCATAGGTCCATGCTTGTGCATATGTGTGCATGTTTGTATGTGTGTGAGTGCCTGAAGTATGCCCATGTATGTGACTGAATGTGAGTGAATGTATGAAAATGCACGTGAGCACTTGCATGTGTGTGGAAGTGAATGTGTATATGTAAGTGTGCATGTGAGAATGTTTGTATGTGAACATGTCTGTAAGGTGTGTGTGTGATTGTACATGCAAGTTTGTGTGTGCATATGTGTGTGCGTATTATGTGTTTGAGTGTGTGCACGTGAGTGTATGAATACAAGTGTGTGCACGTGTGTGTTTGTGCACGTGTGTGTGTGTGACTGCATGCACACATATTGGGGTGGAGGCAGCACCAGGGCCTCAGCCACATCGGGCCACACATCTCCATGCCTTTACCCTGTGCTGTCACCTCTTCTCTGAATTTCTTGATCCTTTTCCCTTCTTATCACTTTCTATTTCCCAGCACCTCTGGGAACAAGGTGTTGGGAAGAGGTGAGTGTCCAGATTTTATAGCTGAGGCAGATGAGGTTTTATGAGAGAAAGTGATTGTTAAGGTGACACGGGGTATAAAACCGGAGCCTAGCTCTTCCCTTCAGCCCCAGTCCTGTCCCAGCTGCCTCTTCCCAGCTGCCCCCACCCCCTTCCACCCTCCCTCTCCTGGATCCCATCTAATAAGACATAACATTGAACAAATATTTATTAGGTGTCAAGCACCATTTGTCTAATGGTTATGGGAGCCAGAAAGCCAGGATTTGAATCCTCATTTGGTCATTTATTTGTTCTGGGACTTGGGCAACTTACTTATCTATGCCTCAGTTCCCTCATCAGTAAAAAGGGGATAAAAACTGTGTTAATCAGTTTTGTGTTACCAGAACAAATATTGGATATAATCAGTTTATCAAGAGAAAAGCTATTATTACTCACCTCATGGCCAGGGAGCAAAAGAGAAAGAAGAGGAGACTAAGGTCTCATAATACCCTTCAAGGGCATGTTCCCTGTGACCCAAGAACTCCAACTAAGACTGGCTTCTTAAAGATTCCACCACTGCTCAATAGTGCCAAATTAAGATAAAACAATTCCTGATAATTTACCCTGAGTTAAATTATATCATTTTGGAGTTGGTGTAGTTTGGATAATTGTCCCCCCAGAGACCACATGTTAAAAGCTTGGTCACCAACTATGGAGGTATTGGGAATTGGTTGAATCTTTATGTGGTAGAACTCACAGGATGAAAGTGAGGTCATTGGACTGTGTCCTAAAAGGGATTTGAGGGACGTCAGTCTATTCCTTTTCCTCTCTTATTTACTCCTAACCTCCCTGAAGTGAGAAATTTCCTCTGCCATACGTTCCTGCCATGATTTGCTGCCCTACCACAGTCCCAAAAGCAATATGGTCAATTGACCATGAACTGAAACCTCTAAAAGGTGAGATGAGATAGTTATCATAGGTATTTTATTACAGTAATACAAATGTGAATAGTACCAATGTCTTAGCTATTATAGTATGCCAATGGTTTTCTATCCTTGTAGCAGTCCTCAGAAATTCTTAAAACCATACCTGAGAATTTCTCCACCTCTTTCAGTATGTCTGCATGCAGAACATGATTCCAATGACAGTCACATGCTACGTTTACTGAAAATCACTCAAAATCCCAAGTTCTGCCATACTTATGAGTCTTCCTCTTCCTCCTAATGGATCCTAACTTATTAGGATATTAATACCGTATGGATTCAGGATCAACAAGAAGTAACTTAGAGACATGAGGAAAATCCTACCTTCTCAATGTTTCCTTCAGAAAACCGTGGTATCTGAAGTGTTATATCTTGGTCTTTTTTTAGATCCTAGTTCTTGATGAATATTTATTGGATAGAAAGCATGCCAGAAAAGACTATTTATGCTCATGATTACCATGACCATGACATTTGTATTCCTATGACATTCTGAACTGATAATTGTACATGTCAAAAAGGATGTGCTGCTTTAAAGTGTCCTTTCTCTGCCAATTTTAAAGCCCTCTGAGATTTGTTTCTCATTGTTATATGATTCTTTGAGATAATTTCAGATACGGGAAAATTGTTCTTCAGGATGACATTTCAGAATTCTACTAGTCTTTGTTGAGTTCTAGGTATCCCAATTTTCAAATTGCTTGGGATTATACTCAGCTAACACACTCATGATAGTTAAATAGGAATTAAGTTTCATCTGTACTGTAAATTTGTATATGTACACATAACTGAAAATGCATCATTATGACCACTAAAAAAAATAAACAAATGAAATATCTTGTGATTTGACAGTGTTTATCTAGAAAAAATGCTCTTTGTGTTATACATGCTTGTAGATATGTGTATGTACATGGATAATAAAGGGGGAGATCTTCTGCTTTCTCATGGAAATGAAACCGACAGAGGAAAAGGAAAAAGTTTCTTTATTAATTTGTGTTATTTAACATGTTATAATGAGCATGAATTATATTTTGAAAAAAATTGTAAAAAACTATGAAAACATAAAAGGACACTTCTATTTCTGTGGTATGGAAAATTCCCCCCAACGCTTGCAAACAACTCTCCCTACCCCCACCTTTCTCTCTCTCTCTCTCTCATACACACACACACACACACACACACACACACACATACACACATAGCAGCAGTAGCTTTAACAGCAATAGCCACAGAAAAAAGTAAAAGAAACATTTAGGAATGCTGTATTTAAGAGTCCCTTCTTCCATTTCAGAGATGAGTGAAATTCCTGAAAATGAAATCTAAGCAGAAATTTCCAACTCCAGTATCATTTATTGTAATAGTATTTATTAAGAACAGTTTTTATTCTAATTTTTATTAAAATATATTAGTTATACATAATAAGGGGTTACAGGGAAATATTTCTATATCTGTGTACAGTGTGTACTGATCAAATTCTATCTCCCTTTCCCACCCCACCAACACCAATCCCAATCTCCATTCTACTTTCAGGGTGACTATTTTTAGCTTTCATGTGTAATAAGAAAGAGAACATGTTGTACTTGTCTTTCAAGTCTGGCTCATTTCATTTGACATAAATCCTTTAGTTCCATCTACTGTTCTACAAATGATAGGATTTGTCTCTTCTTTATGTCTAGATAATACTCCATTTTGCATATATGTTACATTTTCTTTTATATTCACCTGTTGACGTGAATCTAGGCTGATTCCAAGTCTCACCTCTTATGAATGGTGTTGTAATAAATATGGCTGTGATGAAATCTATTGGTATTAAGCATAAAGTTAAATACAGAGTGGTAATCAAATGCCAATAAGTTGGTTAGGAGTATTTGGAGAGGTTTGTTACGTTACCTAAGCAAGAGAGGTGAGTTTTAGCTGTCTTACAGATATAGGAAACTGGAGGTTCAAGTAAAGCTCAAAACTCAAAGAGTTTGAGGTTTGCATCACATAAAAACTCTTTCTAAAAATAAACAGAAAGAAATAGAATTTTTTGCAGCATTACATATAGTGACAATAACTGGAAATAGAATGATGCAAAAACTATTACATGCTAAAATAAATGAATGTTGAGAAAGATGCCATAAAATGAATTTTAAAGCAGATAAACCTACATGATAACATTATAAAATACAACTGCTAGGTATCATCATACCTGGATCAGATAATGGAGAAAAATGATAAGAAGGATAATATATGTAACCCACATGTACAGGAAAATTGGAATTTCCCTCATATTAAGCTTTATTATATTGAAGTATTTTAAAATTATTTAGATTGATAATATGTAAAGTAAAATATATCTGCAGTATCTAATTCAAGAAATATTTTGTAAATATGCAATAAGACTAGTATTTCTTTTTGTGGGTTGTATGTGTCAGATGGAAACATGTAATGGAGAAAATAGCATGAAGTTGCTAATATATGGACAAAGTTAAAATTCTCTGAAATTGTTTTGTTTTTTAGAACAAATTTAATAGTTTGATGAATTTTAGAGATTTTAAAATTGGTTTTCAATTTTCAAGGATCTCATGGGTCTCTAACATAGCACAGGTAGAATCAAAAAATATTTAAACAAATAGAAGAAAATGTATATCAGGAAAAGTTCGAACTCTAACAAATTGAAAATAAAGGAAAACAAATGATAAAGTATAATATAATAGGATAAGAAAGACACAAAACACAAACTAAGGCAGTGGAAGCAAGTCTAATTATCTGGATAATCACAGAAAGTTTAAATGAACTAGGAACTATAATAAACCAAAAGTGAATTTAAAACAAAATCCATCGGTATTATATTTAAGTAAGAGCTAATAATAAATTAAGTCTAGAGAAGGTCTGAATATAAAGGCTAGAAAAAAAAAACAAATAAAAACCAAAAGAGTTGGTATAGTTGGATAATATTTGAAAATATAAGAACTAAGATGTTAAAAAAAATGCTTCAATAACTAATCATAAACATTTCAGTTTCTTTCCAAACACAAATGAAACATTAACAAACAGGGATCATATCTTACAATTATTAAAGTCCCTAAACTTCAATAATAGGCATCATACAGGCAACATTCTCTGATAACACTGAAATTTAGTTGGATACCAATAAAAAACGATGAAAAATAATCTATAGCCTTTTGGCAGTTTAAAAGCACCCTTAATAATTATTGTCAGAAAGAAAATATCTTATATAATAAAATTTACACATAAAGGTGATTCTACAAGGATGAAAGATATAACACAATATGTAAATCTTCCTATTTCCTCATATAATAATAGGCAGAGAAACTAGATAGCTAAACCAAATCCACTGGAGAACATTACCAACAAAACTAAGTGACAATGTATACTTGTGAAGATATGAGTATGATTGGAGGAAAAACAGGAACTAGTGGATACAGGCAAAGACATGTGTATAATACAGTATGTATAATAGCAGACCTTGAAGTGTGAAACCAAATAAAGAGAGCAGAACAAATACTAAACATTACAATGCAAAAAAGTCATGAAATTAACAATAACAGATTTCATCTATGTATTGACCAAGCACTTCATATGCAAGAGGATGCAGAACTAATCCATTATAAGCAGGACACATTCTATTAAAATTACTGGACATAGAGCCAAAAAAAAAAAAAATCATCTGGGCATGTAAGTAGAAGTGACACAAAAGGGAAATAAAATAACCATTGGGTATTTCAACAGTAGTAATTTATACCAACAGAAAGAGTGTGATATATTTAAGATATCAAAGATAAGTAAATGTGAACCAAAGACTTATAAACAGAAAAATGACTTAGGACTATGAAAGGTAAGGCCGACATATATAAATATGCAATAATAAGAGGAAGATTGTGTCAAAGGGTCTGTCCTGAGGAATCTGCCAAAGAACAAGCTTTGTGAAATCAGGAAAACTAAAAACAGCCAACAAATGATTGACAATGGCCATTAAATATAGTAGTTACTTTTATAACTAGAAATAGATTAAGGTGAGGCACATGAAAAATCTTTAGTATCATTAATCCTTAAAGGAGAATTAAAATGACAGTGAAATACTAGTATTCACACATTACAGTAGCTTAAAGTACAAAGACAGCATAACAAACATTGATCAGAACACAGGACAGTAAAAACTCTCATACCCTGCTGGTACAAGCATGTTGTAGTATAATTTAGCAGTTTCATAAACAGTTAAGCATACACATATCATATGATGACACAGACAATCAATTCATTTCTACGTAATGAATGATAACAAGGAAATGGTCACAAAAAGATGTGCACATGAATGTTCATAACTACTCTATTTTTAATAGCAAAAAACTGGAAATTACCCCAAAGTCCATCAACAGTTGAATAATTGAACAAACTCACCATATTGTATGGCATATCAACACAGTGGAATACTATTGTGTTGTTCATATAATGACAAAGATGAATCCAAAAATAATTATTCTAGGTGGAGGAAGTCAAATAAAAACAAATATGTACTTTATGATTTCATTCATATAAAATTACAGAAAATACATATTAATCTCTAATAGCAAAAAGCATATAAATTGGTTGCCTGAGAATGGTGGCAAGAGAATGGGGAGGATGAATTATGAAGGAGTATTTAGAAAAATTTGGAATTAAGGCATGTCTATTGTAGTTATAGATCAGAGGATATATGGATATATCAATCAGCATCAAATTTTTCACCTTAAATATGTGCAATAGGTTGTACATCAATCAAACTTCAATAAAATTTGCAAAAAGAAAACACTATAATATAAAATTGTTCTACGCTCTCTGTAGATATAAAAAGAAGAGAATGAAAGGAGCATCTACAAGTTCTTTGGTTTTCTCTTAGCATTTTGAATATATCATCTGATTACCTTCTGTTGTTCATTATCTTCTATAACTAAGCCATGGTAGCAGTGTCGTTTCATTCTAGGTGATAAGCCTTTCTTCTTTCTGTTTTTAATCTTTATCTTTCCACTCTTTAACTATGGTGAGTGTATCATTTTGTGTTTATTCCAACTTGAGGTTGTTGAGCTCCTTGCATGTGCAGATCAATGTCTCCCATAAAATTTCTGTGCTTCAGATAGTATAATATCTATTGAGATAGCTTCAAGTTTACTGGTTCTTCTGTGTCAAATATGTACTGAATTATTCTGGTAAATTATTTTTCATTTCAGTTAGTTTATTTTTCACCATCAGAATTATCATCTGAAATTATATTGTACATACAATTTATTATAAATTTAATATTATTTAATAATATAATATATCATAAATATAGTTTCTATTTATTGATTGTGACTGAGTCATTACTACAAGTTATTTAAACATTTTAAAAACTCTTTTCAGCTCTGTGAGCACATTTATAATAAATTCTTTAAACATCTTATCTGCTAATTCCATCATCTAGAACATCTCAAAGACATTGTCCATCACCTGCATTTATTTCTATGCATAGGTCATATCTTCCTCTTGTTTTGCATGCCTCATCATAGTTTGTTGAGACTGGACTTTTTACATAATATTTTGCAAAATATAAATTCTGATCTCCCCCAGTACACAGAGTCTTATTTACTACCATGGATAAGAGTCACCTTAGCAAGTTGGATGTCATTTTCCATGAATTTCTGCTAAATTTTTGGTTGGTCCTTCTTTTTTTTTTTTTTCTTTTTTCTTCTCCAGACTAATGTAGCTCAGATGTAAACTCTCTCTAATTGTTTTGCCCTGAGATTTCTACTGTTTATAAAAACACCCTGTGTTTTCCCTTGTTCTGTTCCAAATAAAGTGCTCTTTGCTGGCAAAGCAGTAGAGGTACAAATCTTTAAGGCCTGTCTCTTCTAGGATAAAATTTTCTACCATGAGATTTAGGGGCAAAATAGAAGATGGGAGTAGGCCCTGGCAAAAAGTTCATAGACTCCTGTTGTTCTTATCAAGATTCAGTAAATGTTTTTGAATAAATACTCTCCGGTTTGTAACATACAACTATTTAACAGAAATCAACAAAATAAAGCAGAGACTAAAGTTTGCTTCCCATATCTTTGTTTAAAGTATTAAATTGTTTTCAAATTCAGTCAAATATTAAACAACACTTTCTTCTCCTTATTTACTTCCTCAGACACAATTACCTGATTTGGTGGGTATGGTTTTGTAGTTGTGTGTGTGTGTGTGTGTGTATTTATAAGTAAGTGTTCCATATTCCATTGCTTTGATTATTTCAAATTTATATCACTGTTATTAAGCTTCAGTTTTTCCTTTTAACATATACTCATGTTTACCTAATATTATCTGTTTAAAATATATTTATGGCCATGTAAGAAAACTTATTGCATTTACTTATTGAATTTCATTTGCATCCTTAGAAAAAATTGTTCTCCTTCTCTCTCTCTGCCTCTCCTACCCTTCCTATCTGTTACAATTTCATTCAGAGCTGCAATAAATACCTAATCAAAAAGTGGGATAGACTCAGTAGAGTGATACATGCCTGTAATCCCAGGTAGTGGGGTGATTGAGGCAGGAGGATGGCAAATTTGAGGCTGGATTGGGAAACTCAGTGAGACCCTATCTCAAAATAAAAATCAGAAAGGCAGGGATGTAGCTCAGTGATAGAGTTCCCTTGGGTTAAATCCCCACTACTACCAAAAACAGTAGATGATAAAAATTCAATTTGTTCTTATTAATTATTGACATTTTCTCTTCAAGTTGTTTGTGCTAATTTCAAATCACAAATGTGTGCATTTCTACCTCTCTAAATATTCATCATTTTTATATGTTGTGAACTGTGTACTCTGTTAGCTGTTTGGAAATATATCATAGATTGTTTTAGCCCATAGCTACCCTAAGATGCAAAGGAACCAGATGCCATTCCTCCATTCTGTGTCTTGGGGCCCCTTACTGAACCTCTTTCCATTTCCCCTCCCTCTTCCCAGTCTCTAGTAACCACTATTCCATTCTGTTCTTCTACAAAAATTGACTTACTAGTTTCCACAAATGAGTGAGAGCATGTGTTATTTGTCTTCTTATGTCTGGCTTACTAATAGTTTTCTTTAATACTGAAATACATTTATTTCTATTTTCAGAGAATAACTTACATTTTGCCATGTAGATTAATGTGTTTATTGTTATCCCTTTAACTCATCTTATTGTATTTCCATCACTTTTTTGAGTTATCATAATTTCTACAAGAGCTGTAAATCAAATCTGAATACCCAAATGTATATTTACCTCCACATAACAACTGGGACATATGGATATTTGCACAGTCAAAGGAGTTAGCACCTTGTTTCACTGTGGTCTCTCTATTCACAGTTTCACATGAGACATTTGATGTCTGCTCTGTCCTTTCGCTTTGCATGCGATCTGTCAAGGAAATAAAGTTTACTTAAGGTAGTAAATGCACATCTTACTAAAGGCAAATTGTTGAGATGAGACCATGTTTGAGAACATGCTGACTTCCTCTTAGATGCCAGAGATAGTTGGAAAAGCTACAAGAAACCACATTTATTTAGAAATGGCTTAACTTTAATTCCTTAGCTTAAAATATCTCCTGGGAGGAAGCCTGTAAGAATAAACTTGCCCAAGAAAAGAGCCTCACCTAATTTTCATATTCTTCAGAACTGAAGTAAACATATACACTGTTAAAATTGTAATCAAAAGATATTCTGTCTCCTTGCCCCTGTGCGTTTGTCTCTCTCTTTCAATTTTAATCCTCATAACTTAAATATAAAGAAATTTATATTGTGCTTCACTTAGGAACAACTATTGCAAAATAAAATTGGTGATTTTATCGCAAGACACATCAGAAGTTACCTTGGGTCTGTACTTTTTGTTTTTTTCATTTTTTCTAAATAATTTTATACATACTTTTGACTCCCAAAACTTGGAAATTTTTGAAACATAAGAAACATGGAATGGAAATGATCAACTTTTCAACATATAAAAGGAGCTAAAATCCAGTGAGAGGGTACAGAGAATGTAACTACAAAAAAAAAATAAATCTTTTGAAAGCAAAATCGATCTAATTATTGCAGTTGTTAATTTATTTAAAAATTTTGCAGCTGAGGGCATTTAAATATGCCACCTGTTCTGATCATATTTCAAATTTGATTATATGCTCATGAGGTTCTTGCTATGAAGCTCTATAACATTACCAATGTGAGACATATTCATAGAGCCTAAGTAGTGAGAAATGCAATGGTTTGTTTTTGTCTCTTCATTGCATTGTGTAATCTCTGGTTCAAATATATTGTTTTAATCCTTTTTTCCCCCACATAATTTTTGAAAAAAACAAAATACACATTGACAAAATCTATGAGTGGCTAAATCAACTCTATCATTGTTCTTAGTGGGATAAGAGAAGCGCCATCAATAAATGGTCTTGCAGTTCAATGTAGCTGAAGAGGATATGTTTCAGCTCCTTTGGTCTTCTGCATTGTGACATCAATTAAATCTTCTCTTTGACTCTAGCTTATTAGTTCCATTGGATCAATAGGTAAATGTGACCTGAGCTGAAGAATATTGACTACACGCTTCCATTTATCATTAATCCATTATTATAAATGCCAATTATAATGACTAGGTGAGTTTTTTTGGTGGCAGAAACTAGTATAAGGAGAACACATTTGTACTTTGCAAATACACACTTATCCCATGCATTTGTTTCATCTCAATGGATGGGATATTTCTCAACATTGACAATGTAATGGGAGAAGTCTGTCTCCTCCTCCCCAATTTACTATGTGTGATCCTTTATGTCCCACAATAGGAAATAACAAAGACATTGCCTAGTAAACCTCATGTGGAAAAGCTGTTTTTCCTACACCATGAACCACACACAATCAGTGCCTTGAAGTGTCTGCTGGGAGTTGCAGTCAAGGAATAAGTTCCCCACTCTGAGGCAGTCATGCTCATTGGCATATGTGTACCAGGAACTTCCTTTTAAAGGCCTCATTATTGGGTTTCTTAGCTGAAACAATTTTCAATCATCTCTGCTGATACCATCTATTTTGTGGAGCACCTTGACTAAAACTTCTTCTCCATTCTGACTCAATACATTTCCATTCCTAGTCCTTCCCTGTATACCCTCAGCCCTCCTACTAATTCATAAAAGGGTAGCCCTGTGTAGTGAGGTATTCCCTTACATGATCTACATTCACCTGAGCTTTGGTAAAGTATCATTCCATGTGGGAAAAGGAAGAGCAGTGTGTTAGTCAACTTTTCATCCTTGTGGTCAAAATACCTTACAAGAACAACTTAGACAAGGAAAAGTTTATTTTGGGCTCATGGTTTCAGAGATTCAACTCCACTGCTCTGAGTCCAAGGTGAGGCAGAACATCATGGTGGAAATGTATGGCAGAAGAAAACTTCTCAGTTCATGGCAACTGGGAAGCACAGAGAGAGAGAAGATACAGGGAGAAGATATAGTCCTCAAGGGTACACCCCTAGGACCCTACCTCCCCCAACCATGCAAATCTGCCTACAGTTGCCACCTATCAGTCCATTCAAATTATCAATCCATCAAGTGGATTAATCCACTGATAAAGTCCAAACCCTAATCATTGCTGAAAAGCCCCACCTCTGAACCTTGCTATATTGAAAATCAATCTCCCAACACATGAGCTTTTGGGGACATTCCAGATCCAAACCAAACAAGTGGAAAACCTTCTGAATTCTAATAATGCTGCAATAGTGAATAAAGACTTGACTGGGATTGTCATTTTGGCTTGTCTTAGTTCAACAACTGAACACCCCTCTGCTCTCAGTAGGTTATCTAAAGAAAACCAGTCAGTGGTTGCAAAGATGAAAACAGAGTAGACGGTTCTTTTGTGTTCTGGGTTCTAGGTCTTCTTTACTTAGGGAAAAATAATTTCTTTGTATTTTGCATAATAACTCACCATGGATTTGTATTTTATTTGACGGGAAAAGCTGAGGGTAATAAAGAATATGTAAATTTGGTTAACCAAGTACATTTTAAAAATAGAAGTCTGTAAGATTGTAGGTTATTGGTAGAACACAGGAATTAAGTGTAAAAATTTCCTTCCTGGGTCACTAGTTCTATCTTCCCTTCCATTGTCACAAGAAGAATTTATTTGAGTTAGGGAATGCTTCAAAGACATATGTCCTTTATGAATATTGGTTCATAAATGTTCTGGTCCTGCCTCTGTGGACACCCACATATTTCTGAAAGAGAAAACTATGGTGTTAAATGTTCAATTCTGCCTTTGAGATCATACGAGAAGAAATTGAGTGTGTTTCTCAAAGAGATCAATATACAAAAGTTTCAGAGACTGTAGATGAGACAAAGCTGAGCCTTCCACCTTTACTTGGGAGAGTTGTCATAATTGTGTAATCAGAGTTGAGACTGTCAATGGATTTTGAGCCACTAACGTTGGCACTAGTAGAAACCCCACGAACCTCAAGAAGGCTACAATCGGCAAATCCTTATATAGGACACAGATCTTCATTCCTTTCTCCAGTTATTAAGACAGAAGAACCAGAAAGGTTACCCTTCTGGACATCTAGTTATCAGTCAAAGGTACCATGCATTCTGAATTTCCCATTGCATTTACCTTTCATTGTGAAGTAAATAAGAGAAATGAACATGGTGATGAAGACCATCAGCACCCACAGGGCCACAATCACATCTTCCACCCAGATAGCATCCAATGCAAATAGTCGATCTGAAGCAGGAACTGGGAGACATGAAGAATTAGGAAGGCTGACACTCAGAAAGGAGTGCTTTATTAAAGATTTATGATAGATTTACTTTTCAGGTTACTATTATTCTGTACTTTTTGGAGTTATGAGAGTGGGAGAGAAGGAAGTTGGGCTACATGGATCATCCTGGAGATAAGCATGCTTGGACTAAAGCGGAGAGGGCTATGAAGTGGTAGATATCTATTCTTCTGCTTTATACCATGGTGCTAGCTCTGGCTGGCCAGAGTCTGAAGGAAAGATGGATACTTGTCCCTTTATCTGCTTTATCTAGTGCTGAAGATCCTGGAAAATTTGGCATCTGGTAAGGGTTATTGTGAAATAGAATACTCTTAGATGAACAAAATCTCTGAAATTGTAAGAAATCTTACAATTCCCAAGAGTCATAGTGTCATCGGGAGCAGAAATGTCCTTTGAAGTATCTTTTCTGGGTGATTCTAAAGTGAAAAAAGCCCACAGTTCATAATATTGGTCACTGCGTCTTGTGATGGCAGCACCATCACCAACAATTAAGTGACCCTTTTCACTACTGTATATCTAGCCTATTAAAACTTACTTTCCTACAGCAATTATAGATAGCTATTATCCCATTTGGTAATATGAAAGTTTCTAAGAAAAGCTTCATATCTGTGTATACATCCTAAGGTATTGAAAGTAGGATTTAGAAGAGATATTTGTTTACCCATGTTCACAGTAGCTCTGAGCATAAGAGCTAAACCATGAAGCAACCCAAGCATCTATCAGAGAATGAATGAATAAATGTATCTTATAGCAATACAAAGGAATATTGCTCAACCTTAAAAATGATGGGTATTTTTCAATATGTTACATGAATGGACCGTGGGGACATTATGCTAAGTAAAATATGCCCATTAAAAATGGACAAATATTATATGATTTAACATATGTGAGGTACTTAGAATATTCAAAACTATAAAGAGAGAAAATACAGTGGTGGTTTCCAGGGATGGAGGCGAAGATAGGAAATCATTGTTTGATGGTATGGAATTTCAGTTTGGGAAAATAAGATTTTTGGAGATGGATTGTGGTGATGGTTGCAGAACAATGTGAATGTACTTAATATCCCTGGATGTTAGAGTTAGAATGGTAACTATTTCATTGTGTACACTTTACCATAAAAAAAAATGATTTTTCTGCTTTTCAAGGAATACTGTTATGAAAAAGAAAAGGTAAGCTAGAGTAGTAGAAAAGATTTGTAAAATATATGTTGACAAACAATATGAATGTACAACATATTATCTTTCACTTTTCACAGGACATCTATAGCTAAACATCTATACCTTTTAATTCTTTTGCATTTATTTTCATAGAAGAAATGGTGTTGTGTAGCAGCTACACATCCCTCATCCCTGTGGCTGGCAGTTGTGAAGAGTTCATTCCTACTTTATGATTTCTGCATTGTGGTTTTGGCTATTACTGACTTATTATAAAAATTACTTTATCTTATTGGTCATTATTTTGTACATACAATTTCCACAGGGACCTCAAAGATCTTATGGATGGCACATCTCAAATGCTGAGTTCAACTATCCAAACTTTCATAAAATTATCTGTCTTAATTTCACACTCAAAGAGAGCCGAAGAGGAGAGGATCAGTTTCAGGTGTACATTCACACTATGATTTTTGGGGTCATCAATCTCTATAAGAAATATATGACCCAAAAAATTAGAATAGTAAATTATTATGTCCTTTAGGTGAAAAGTAGAGAAAGAATTAGAATAATGTATAAGGTGAAGGGTTGATGGCTGAATTTTGGGAAAAAATAATACTATTAAATTCAAAAAATTCTTTCTCTGAGAGCAGAAACATTAGTAATTTGTGTTGTATCATTAAGCCTGTAAAATTCAGGAGGCTGGAATCCAAATCCTATGACATGTGGTTCAAGGGTCTATTGTTCCTGTAGTTCAAACAAGTATAACTTCTTTTTGGCTAAGTGTCATAACAGCTACTGGACCTTTGGAAAGAAAATATTTATAGGAAATGGCCCTCTTTTGATCCCACATACCTCTTTGATGCTTATACAAATAGACAGTGAGTATGATATCTACAACAACTGAAGAAATGACTATTCCTGCACCCACTAACAAAGGAGATTTCTTGCTGCAGCATTTACCTGAAGAAAAAAGAGGTGTTAATAATCACTGGTTACTGGTGGAGAGGCACTTTGGATTTGGGAGAAAGTGCAAAAGAAAGCAACAGCTGTATTTTGATGCCATCTCCAAGTATTCATTTATAATAGGGACTAAGGATTAGCACTGAAATATCAGAGCTGTTGATGATAGGAATAAGGGCTGGTACAGGTTTTGGGCTGAGGCTAAACAGTACTGGAGGAAAGCAATTAATCTTTACTCCACCTGGTCCATCAGTCAGTGGGCCTCATTAGAGATCAGGAGTTGGGTTACATGATCTTTAGATATAAGAATAGCATGAATGAAAATGTCTTCAGACAACACCTTACTTATTATCTTATTTAGCACATATCATGGTAGTATCATTTGGCTGTCTCTTCTCTTCATGACATTATTTCATGCTGTGAAGACTTACTACTACGTGTTTGCCCATCCCTCTGCTAGAGAGTTAAATGAACAGTTTAACTTAGTGATTAAAATATAGGATATTGAATATAAGGTGGTTTATAGTCAATCTATTTGGTTTATATTCAATTTTATTTCCTACTGTTATCAGCTATGTGATTTTTTGGTCAATACTTAACTTTGAAATGCCTCATTTTCATCATATGGAAAATGGGCATAGTAATTACATTTAGTTCAAATTGCATTGTAGAGATGAAATACCTTCATAATTGTAAAGTTATTGGAATAGTGTTTGTTAATAGTAAAAACTCAATAAAGTTTTAGCCTCTCCTGGTGATAATTCCTACCATAGAATGAACTCTGCCACCTTGAAAATGTTTCATTTCAAATGATTCAAGAACAACTACTAGATAAAGAATAAAATGTTAGGAGTCAAAATTATGCCAGAAAGGGACAGTTGAATAACAGGAGGCAGTTTGCTTTGTAAAGATCACCACAGAAAGATATTTCAGTAGAATCACCGAAGAGCTATCTAGAACAACACATGTGGCCTTAAAAGGCTCAATAAAGCATAAGATACATAGAAAGAGGAATGCAATAAATAAGGAAGTACATTAAAAGGTGCAATGAAGCAGGGAAATAATTTTTAAAAGTCGTTGAAACTTATTAATAAGCAGACAAACTAAACAAAAATTTACTTTAGTTAAACTAAAACTAGTGTACCTCAACCTGTGTGGACTGTTTTCCTAATGCAGCCTGTTCGTGGCAATGTGCAGTTTAATATTTTATTTTCTGTTACTCACAAGGTCATTTACAAGTGAGAAATATGTATAAATGGTGTTAGATGCTATTAAAAGCTTTCCAAGTTTGTTTGCCTATTACTGTAAGAAAGAGGTTTCCACTTGTTTAAGGTGCAAGAAGCTCAGGCTTTCAGATAAATAACACTGTAAGCGGCTCCAGCAACAAGAGAAAAATATCGAGGACCAAAGAACGGGTGTAGGACATTGCCCAAGAGTTTAGAATGTCTCAAGAAGACAGACTTGGGAACAAAGAGCTCTCTCCCCTCTTCCACTATGCAGCTCCCATTCTTCAAACCTGCTTACCTCGTTCTGGTTGTTTGCAACAGAGTGCAACACTGGGAAATGCAATGGAGGCTATCAGCACCATCACAAGTGTAACGATAATAATTTTCCAAATTTTCTTATGTGAAAACAGTTGATCTGAAATGGAGAGTTACAGATCTTACCTCTTAGGAAACTTGGAGTGTTGGGACCCACCCAATTAAAAATGGTGATTCATCTAGATTCATATTCCCATTCAAGACCCCTTCTCCCTGGAATATTAGACCTAAGCCAGATTGGGAACCCCCTCTCTGTATTTCCTCCCATGCATTCTGTTTCATGAGATCCCTGGGTAAAAGAAAGAGGCAGAGCTAAATTCTTCCCCCTCAAACTCCCACCCAAGACTCAGATGCAGGTTTTCAGGTACTAGAATAAGGTCAGTTCTGATTCAATCCTCAGTCCTCTTATCTAAACCATGAGAATATGTACAGTTCTGAATTTGCCAATCAATGTAGTCTTAGGGTCTGGCATTACTCTTCTCAAATACATTCAAAGACATATTTTATGTAAAATTTTTCTCCTATTGATATGAACAAGCATCTACTTTGGCTTACCGGCTTGTGTATATTGGGCATGACCTTGTCATTTTTTTTCTACAAATCTGATGTCTTTCTTCCCAGAGGAAAGATTCCTATCATACCTAGAACATGACATTACATCCTGCAACACTGTATGAGGAAATAAATCCAGGAGGCTGCTCTAGAGCCAATCAATGTTTCTGATATGCCATTTTGGATGTTTAGTGTGGCATAAACCTGTATTGCATTGACGTTTTCCATGCATGTAATACTTCACAGGACTGAGACCCCCACTGCTTTGGAACTAATTCTTTACCCAGGTAAACCCTTTTATTCACTGCAACCCAATGAGGTCAAAACAGACCTTTGCCTGCTCACAAGTCAGGAAGGGACAAAATCCTAGGTAAGATTAAATTTTTCTTTATGACAAGTTTTTACTCTTTCCATGCATTCTGATATTCATGAATGGAACATCAGATCTCCCTGAGATGTCAGTATTTCCTGGAATGGAAATTTTTTCCCCAAAGTTGGTGTTAAATTCTTTTTAAGACAAAGGTTTGTAGAAAAGTACATATCTACTTAAGAAAGTATTAATTCAAAAAGATATGTCTCTTATTATTTACTGAAGTTGCAAGTAAATTATTTTCCCTTCTATATCTGCCATGAACTTTAGGGACAGAGAGTTGGCAGATTAATCTTTCTTTATCTTATTCCACAGTTTGTCCTCCTGTTTCTAAGACAACTATAATATGAGCTTATTTTTTGAATATCAAATGAGAAAATAAATGCAAAAGTGTTTTGAATGAAGTAAATTGCTAAGACTGTTATGGGAATTAATATTCTTATTATAATATACGTGAGTTATAATATACTTCTCAGCTTCTGGTTCCAACACTAATTCAGGAATTTATACACACACTAATACATACATATATACTTGGTAGTTTACAAGGCACATTTTTTGTTTTATTTCAATCATTGAAGTATCAATTATTGATTCTTTAAGTACTGTATGCCATGCAATAACTGAAGCAGTTGGGATGTCTCAATTAATAAAATCAACAAAAATCCCTACCTTTATGTTTTGAAGAGTGAGATCATTAAGAGAAAATAAATATAACCATTAAGCTATGCAGTGGGTTAAAAAGTAATAATACTAAAAAAGAAAAATTTAAAAAGTGTGAGGAGACAGGGGACCCCAGGTGGAGGGAGCAGGTTGCACTTTTTCAGGTTGGCTTGTCAAAGCAGTCCTTATTAAGAAGGTGAGAGTTTAGCATAGATCTGAAGGAGATAAGGGGAGTTAATGGAATTTACAGCATTCTAGAAAGAGGGAACAGTTAAGGCAAAGACCCACAAGGCAGGAGCATGAATGGGGACAGAAAAGAGTCTGTGTGACTAGAGTGGACAAAGGAGAACCCGGAAGATGAGGCCAGATAGGTAATAGGAACACAGGATATTGTGGGGAATTTTACTCTAATTAAAATGGAAAACTATGCAGGGTTTGAAAGAGGGTGATGTTTTATGTCTCGTCTTTGAGATGGGTCTTGCTGCCTGCATGTGGAGCATATGCCATGTGAATAGGAGCAGAAATGGGAATCTTTCAGGTGCTCTGGCATTTTATCACTCAGAGGGGCATGGTGTCTGACTTGGATGGCAGTTGTGAGGGGGTGAGAGGTGATGAGACACCAGATATGTTTTAGAGATGGATACAGCATTATTTCTTGACAGGTATTATAGAATATGAGAGAAAAAATGGAGTCAAGGATAAATTTAAGGATTTTATTCTGAGAAACTAAAAATATAAAATGTGGTTGGGAGGGTAGTAAACTAAATGAAGAGTGTAGTTTTTGATATGCATGGCCTGATATACTTGCTAGACTATGTTGAGATGCTGAGTTGGAGGTGAGAAGAGTGGGAGAGATGTCTGACCAGGAGATGAACTTTAAGAAGCCATCATCTTATTGATGATCTTTAAAGACATGAGGCGGAATGAACTCATAAAAGAGAAGAGGTTGAAAAACTATGCCCTGGTAACTCCAATATCAAGAAAACAGTAAAAAATAATGAATATAGCAAAGAGAATAAGGAAGACAGCAAGTAAGATGATGAATAAATCCAAGAGAAACTAATATCTTAGAAACCAATGAAGAAAGCAGGTGAATTTTTCTGTTTTGTTTATACCTCATGTGACAATGGCTGTCACTTGAAGAACAAAGGCACAGATCTCACCTGTTAAGACAAAGCTTGTTCTTTCCTCTTGGCCAGTTAGAGAGTTTCTAAGGTAGCAAGTGACAGTCCCAGGGTGGGAATCACTGAGAAGAAGGGTCATCTTCATGTTGAACAATTTGTCTCTATCCTGTGAGTGAGATTTTGATGTAGGCAGAAGGACCTCTCCTCTGCTGTCTCTCCATTCCATTTGAGGCTGTGGGAACCAACCTCCTGATTGACAGTCCATAATAAGACCATTGGTATTGGGAGGATGCATAAAAATCTGTATGTCTGAGCTTGTAGCTGGTTGGATACGAAGGGGGAAAACAATATTGTTAGATAAAAGGAAAAGAAAACATAGCAGAGAAATACAACCTTTCCTCCCTCATTTCAGTAAGTATTCTTTGATATAAAGTTATTCAAAACTCTGTGGGGCCCTGATTGCCATGAGATGCTAATTCAAAGGGAAAGAAGATAATCCAGGCAGAAGGGTTACAATGTATTAAGAACATCTTGACCTAAATAAGTTATGTAAGGAAATGCCTCTTTGTTTAACTTATTTATTCATTCATTCATAAATGTTTACTGGTTATTTACTAAATCTTAAAGTCTTATATAGGTCCTTGGATTATAATAATTAATAAAATCAATCAAGATTACAGACCTCGTAGATATTATGGCTTCATCTTTTCTTCTATCTTCATCACTAGTCACTTTTGAGCCACCATGATAAATTATAAATAATTGATAGATAACAGTATAAAACTCAAGTTTGCAACTTAAACTGAAACTTTAACTTATGGGTTCATTACATATAATAGGTATATATGTCCTGCATAAGCAGGTAATATACTAGTGTCATCAGAGTACATGTTAATTTAGAGAAAAAAAACTTTTGAAAAATTTTAAGATATTGCCTGAGACATAAGATTGCCTAATGTGGGAGCAAAGAAAGAATGAATAGAGACTTAAAGTGTAGCCCCAAAGCAGATCTCTCTACTGAGACTTTCTGCAACAATAGAAAAAGTCTACATCTGTGCTAATACAGTAGCTATGTGCTATATAAGATTAGTAAGCACCTGAAATGGAGTCAGTGAGATTTCAGAACTGAAAATTTATTTCTTTAATTTTAACTCATTTAAATTTAAATTTAAATGGTCATCTCATATTAGGTAGCTCATATCTAGACTATAGAGTCAGGTTTCATTAAACATGCATGGGCCTGGAGTCCTACATGTGAGTACTCACATACATGAAATCCTTCAGTTTACTCAATCTCCCTTGCATTTCTACGTCATTAAGAATAATTTAAAGGGTGAGGAGCTTGACTTAAATACTATGTACTTGCATATACCATAAAGTATATAGCATAGGGCTGGGGAGATAGCTCAGTTGGTAGAGTGCTTGCCTCACAAGCACAAGGCCCTGGGTTCAAACCCCAGCACCACAAAAAAATAAATAAATAAATAAAAGTATATAGTATATATATCTGAGGTCACTGAAGATTGTAGATAAAGATTTTTTTGAAATAGATTTAAGAAAGTTAATCTAGCACTAAATAATCAGTCAATTGAGTCAGGGAGAAGTGAAAATAGAATTACCTTTAGAGAGACTTTTGTAAAGATTCAGGTTGCTTGTAAAATTTTACTAAAGTGTTACAGGAATAAGTGAAAACACAAACAAATCTTAAAATGATTATTGGTCTTTTAGAAATCTAAAGATGTATGTGGACATACAAAGAAGGTATTTACTGATAGAGTGGTTGTTTGCACAGACACGGTTTTCATTCGTGATCCTCTATTCTTCCCGGTTCAGAAACTAAGTGCATGAATTTGAACTTGCTAATCAAACGATGTAGTAAGGAAATAGTCTGAAACACTGAGGGTTTTTCTAATACTCAGCCTCACATGGGTTGAGAATCACAGATGCATAGAAACCTCAGAGGGACCCATCTCACCTGTGACCTTCACTTCTGTGATGTCCTCTTCAGAGAAATCACCGTTTCTGAAGAAGCAGTGGTACTGCCCATCGTCATCAACACTGACGTTAAAGATCCTGAGGGTCACTTTACCTTCTCCAATGGCATCTTTCAGGAGTTCTGTCCGCTCCACATACCTGGAGGTAGTTTCTCCATAGAGGTCCTTTCCCTCCTTGTATAGGTAAACGGGTTGCATGTAGCGGTTGCGGAACCAGCGGATCTCCATGTGTTGCGCACTCTGTGGTGGAGACAACTGGCAACTGAGCTCAACTTGTCCACCCAATTGGGCCAAGATTGGCCCCTTTAAGGCTTTCACCATGAATTGTTCTGGGAAGGGAAACAGTAACCAAAGGGTGAGAGTGTGAATTAGGACCACCTTCTATTTAAATCATTCTTTCTCGCTCTCTCGCTCTCTCTCGCTCTCTCGCTCTGTTTGTGTCTCATACACACACACACACACACACACACACACACACACACACACCTTATTGAGAGTCAATTATTTTGTTTGCCCTGAAGACATTTTAATTTCACACTTGGCTTGAAAAATAGTTCAAGAAATTTTTTACCTGAAAAAACATGAAAATATGGCTTCCATTTCTGCTAAATGATTTATATCTTTGTTAAGAAAAAGTTTAATGGTTCCTTCTTATTTCATTCTATTTGTTCAGCTTTTTAAACCTTTGTCTCAGACTGTTTTTAATGTTTGCTGCACTTTAGCTATAGTGAATCTGTGTATGAATGTATCCTTTCTCTGGATAATTTTCATAGGGTTCTTGAATCGGAAGAATCTTTCAATTCTAGAAAATTCTACTCATTGCATGTTTAATTTTATTTCTCTTATTCTCTAATAATGTAACTATCTCAACTCTCTTAGGAATTACCAGCAAGACATCCTGAAGTGCCACTGCCTGCTCCTCTAAGTTTCCTTTGTCATGTTTTGTTTTCCCTTTTTGGTTACAGTAGATATTCTTTCAGGTTAGAGACTCAGAGACTCTCAAGGCTGATATTAGCCCCTAACTGGAATAAGATGTGTGAATAGGGGACATTTCAGATTCTCTCATTTTTGTCTTCTGCACCACTCACTGAAGGGAAAATGAAAAACAGGAAAAACAGTTGTTCTCTCAGTACTCTCCATTTCCCCTACACGGTGCCCATCTTACCTCTCTCAGTCCCTTCTGTTCTATTGCCACTTAGTCAAGATGGCCAAACCAGGTTAGGCTTTTCTCACCCCTGGGGACTCAGTTGTCTCAAGTATCAATGTGTGATTAATCAACTTATATTCAAAATATTTATGTTAAAATTATTGTGTGTATGGAAAGAAACACTACTTTAGGTGTTAATTGTTTAATGCCCAAATTATCATGTGCCTATATAATAATCTTTGAGGATAGTTTTAAATATTAGAGCATTGCGAGTATATTTAATCTTATTTCCTTAAACAATTAAACTAAATTATGTATCTAAAATACAGATTATTTTGTGCATTTTAAATGCGTATGTTACAGACAAAATAATCACAGAGAGTGATTATACATTGGCTGTCTTGTTTACCTTTATATCTACTTGAAAATAAAAATGATGAGAGGTTAAATCATATCATTGTTTTTCTATACTCATTTTTATATATAACTAAATAATTTGCTAAGTTTTTTAAAAATATTTTTTCCTCTCTACCCTCCCTTCATGTGGGTTAGCGTTCACATATTTATTTTCTTTGTTGTTTCAAGACACACACAAGAATCGAGTATTTGACATGATTTTTTTTTTTTTTTTCAGTACTGGGGATTGAACCCAGTTGCTCTCTGTCACTGGACTACAACCTAGTCCTTTTAGATTTTATTTTGAGACAGGTTCTCATTAAGTTTTCCAAGCTGTCCTCGAACTTGCTATCCTCCTGCCTCAGCCTCTTGAATTGCTGGGATTACAGGTGTGTGTAACTGTGACCAGATTGTGTGTGTGTCTGTGTGTGTGTGTGTACATGTGTTAAAATATAAGATTTAGCAATATGAGTCTGGTTTATTTTTCTTAACATGGTTTTCTCCAGTTCCATACATTTTCCAGCAAATGATATAATTTAGTTCTACTTTATGACTGATACAACTCTATGTGTGTATGTACATTTATCTATGTGTGTGTGTGTATGTGACATTTTCTTTATCCATTAGTCTGTTGACAGACGTCAAGGCTGATTCTTTGACTTTTATGAATTGTGCTATGATAAACATAGGTATTTTTGTATCTCTAAAGCATGCTGATTTTAATTCTTTGATAAATACTGATAGTGGTATAGCTGGATCATATGGTAATTTTTTGAGGAACCACCATACTGATTTCCACAGTGGCTATACTAATTTATACTCCCACCAAAAATTTTCAAGATTTCCTTTTTCCCTGTATCCTAACTGGTATTTATTATTATTTGTATTCTTGATGGTTGGCATTCTAACGAGAGTGAGATAGAATCTCAAATTTTGAAAGGCACTTTCCTGAGGGCCAAAGATATTGAACATTTTTCCATGTAATTGTTGATCATTTGTACTTTTGAGAAGTGTCTATTCAGTTCATTTTCCCATTTATTGATTTGGTTATTTGTATTGTGATGCCTTCAGCTCTATTCTTTTTTGCTCAGGATTGCTTTGACTATTCTAAGTATTTTTTTTCTTTTAGCAATTTTATACTTGCTTTTCCTAGTCTTATGAAGAATATTATTGATATTTTTATGGGTTGCACTGAATCTATACATCAACTTTTGGTTTTATGGCCATTTTAATAATAATAATTCTATCCATGAATATGGGAGGTTTTTCCATATTCTGGTATCTACTTCAATTTGTGCCTTCTAAAATTTTCTTTGTAGAGGTTTTTCACTGCCTTGGGTAGATTTATTTTAATGTATTTTAGGAAGCTATTGTAGATGGAATTTAATTTCTTTTTTGGCAGATTCATTATTGGCATATAGAAAAGCTGTTTATTCTTATACATTGATTTTGTATCCTGCTACTTTCCTGAATTTACTCAGCAGTTTCAGATGTCATTTGATCCAACAGTTAGGGTCTTCTAAAGTATATTATTGTATCAGCTGCAAATAGGATAATTTGACTTCTTCCTTTCCTATTGCATCCCTTTTATTTCTTTCCCTTGACTAATTGCTTTGGCTCAAATTTCAAGTACTATAGTGAATAGGAGTATCGAGAGCAGCTATCCTTATCTAATATCTGATTTTTGAAAAACATTTTGCAGCTTTTCTACATTCAGTATGATGCCCGTTTAGTTTTGTCATATATGACCTTTATTATGTTGAGGGAATTTCTTTCTATACCTACTTTTTTCATGAATTTTATCATGATGGCATGTTGAATTTTGTGAAATCCTTTTCTGCATCTATTGAGATTATTCTGTATTTTCCCCTTGATTTTTGTGTATATTCTGTAATACATTTGTTGATTTGTACACATCTAATCATCCTTGCATTTCTGGAATAAAACAAATTTGAACATGGTGTATGTACTTTTTAATACACTTGATTTTGATTGATTTTGGTTTGCAAGTATCTCCTTCTTTCAGTTAGTTTGTCTAAGTGTTTATCAATATTGTTTATTTTTTCCCCAAAAAACACAAGTCTTTATTTCATTGATCATTTGTATCATTATTTTACTTTCTATTTCATTAATTTCAGCTCTGATGTTTATGAGTTATTTTCTATTTCTAGTTTGGGGATTGAGTTTTTCTTGTTTTTCTAAGGCATTGAGATGCATTATTAGCTTGTTTGTTTGAGATCTCTCTGATTTTTTTAATGTAGGTACTCTTAGATATAAATCTCACTCTTAGAACTGCCTTTACTGTATCCCACAAATTCTGGTATCTTAACATTTTTGATTCCTTGAATTCTAAAATCCACCTCCACAATTTCTTCAATGATCTACTTATCATTCAAAAGTTCCTTGTGCACTGTCCATATATTTGTAGAATTTCTGTGTTTTTCTTATTGTTAATTTCTAATTTCATTTCACTCTGATCTGAAAAGATGCAAGAGATTATTCAAAATTGCTAAGTATTTAAATTTGCTAAGCCAAAATTGCTTTTTCACTTAATTTATTATCAGTTTTGGACAAATTCCTTCAAGTATCTTCTGTAATACTTAGTGGTTATAATTTATTTTATTTTATGCTTATCTTGGAAGATTTTCATTTCTTTATTGGATAGAAACTATTCAAGGATAGTTTTCTGGGTATGATAAGCTAGGTTGGCAATTATTTTCTTCCAGAGCTTAAAATATGTTGTCACACAACTTCCTATCCTTTCGTTTCTTCTGTGAAATATTCTGTTATTCTGGTGGGTTTGACCTTATTAGTGACTTGCCATTTCTCTTTGTACCTGTTAAAATTCTTTCTTTATTATACATTTTGGGCATTTTAACTATAATATGTCATGGAGAATTTTTTATCTGATCCTATCTATTTTGATTTGTAAATGCTTCTGGTACCTGTATGTCCATTTCCTTCCCAAAATTAGGGGAATTTTCTGCTATTAGCTTATGAAAGTTTTCTGTACCAGTCATCTTTAGCTTGTCCTTCCTCAAGATCTCTCATCTTAAGTTTGGTCTTTTAACTCTTGTATGTTTTGTTCATAGTTCCTTTACTTTTTATTTATTACTGACTGAGTGTTCTAATTCATCCACCCTGTCTTTGAGGTCTGATAGTCTTTATTCTGCTTGAGTAGTTTATTGATGAGATTATCTGCTGTGTACTTCACTTGATTGAGTTATTTATTATCAAGACTTCTGTTTAGTTCCTTTTTCAGACTCTCTATCTGTTCTTTCATATCCTATATCTTCTCCCTTAGTTCAATCCTTGGAACTTTGATCATTTTAACAGTAAACTTTTTGAATTTTTTTTCCATTTCTTCCATTTCATTATCTATGGGTTCAACTATTGGAGGGTTACAAACTTTAGCAGACACATTCCTGTAGTTCTATTTTGATATTTGAATATCCCCTGGGCTAGATATATCTTCCACTATTGTCAGAGTCTTTTTAGTGAGTCGCTTTATCTTTATCATGTGCCCTAGTCTGAGGGTAAATCTCAGCACAAAAGCAACTGCTCAACATATTCACCCTACTGTGATCAATCCCTAACCCTTATTTGAGAAGAGATTATAATCACAAGTAACTGACCATTTGAGAGCCAACCATATATTAATAAATCATAAAAACTTATAGAAAATGTTCTTTGTATCTCCACTCATCCAAAAGTGGAAATGGGAGTAATACTCTATAATAAGTTGTAAAATTGGATATTGCAGAAAGCAAAATTAATAGTAAACTTTCTGAGTAGCTGTTCTCTCACTGCTTTTATTCCAAACTGGAGGAGCTGGGAACTGTAGGCTGATTTTACTACACCATCTTGATACTCCAATCTCTGTAAATTTTTTTATATAAAAACTCTATTTAAAAATAACTACATGGTATGGACTATATCTACAAGGTAATAAAGTCTATTGCATAAATACAATCATGTTTTTGAAATCTGAAATTAGTCCATGAAAAGAGACTTCAATCAAACAGTGTCTAGAAATTCAAATACACTGGGATTTGGTTTATGGCAAAAATGATTTTGGGATCAGTGGAGAAAGTTGAATTAATCATGGAAAAGATGACTTACTAATTATTTTTGGAGAAAAATAATCTCGGATCTCTCTTAATCCTTGTATAAAAAGGCAAGATGTTAATAAGTGAAATTGTATGTGTGTGTGGAGGAGAGATGAGGATGAGGGAGTGGAATTATATGAGAACTCCATACACTTCCTACACAATTTTTTCATAAATCTGAAACTGATTTTGAAAATAGTTAAAAATTAAAAGTTAAACACAAAAATTGTATTAAAAATTAAATGTCAATTAAGAGAAAGTGGAGGACAAAATAAATAAAAATTTAGGGGCAATTTTGCAATCCATGAACTAAAATAAAAATTCAAAGTAAAATAAATTCTACATATTCAACACATCATTTAAAAATCCAATATATTATAGACTTGTCAGAAATACAGGGAACAGATAAAACAGATTAAAAATTAATTCAGTATTAGGAGTTCATAAAAAGCAACAATGAAAAGATTAATAATGCAAAGGAAATAACGAGTTAGAACATAATCAGGCAATTCGGAGAAAAAGAAGTACAAAATGTCTGGAAAGATACTCAATCCTACTCTTTAATAAGAAACTAAAAAGTAATCATTTAAAAATCCTATTTTTCACAATAAGTTAGGAAAAGATAAAAAGGTTTGATAACTGTAGCATCTACATGACAAACTCACATATGCTATTGACAGAAGTTATTGATAACTACTTCAGAATAACATTTTCCATATAATAAGACAATAGTGCATAAACTGTGGTCAGCATTCTAATGGGATATATTTAATATTTTGTATGTTCACACTCACAGTTAGGCTTAAAACATAGGTACAAGGATGTTTGTGGCAGTTATTATTTTAATTAGCAAAAGATTGAATCCCACCTAAATTTGCATCAGTAAAATTTTTTCATCTAACATGTAACTCTTGCTAGAAATTTCTATACTTTTATGTTATTTGTTGTCTTAGACTTTTACCGATCTCCAAATACCTGTATTTATTGCTGTTTTGTATGGATCCTTTGCCAAATGCAGATTCTCATCTTCTGTCAAGATCCCCTTGTCTGTTCCATCTTTCCTTATCTCATTCTACACTGTACTGAAAAGTCACAGGGATTCCCAGATGGATCGACAACTTGTACCACTTCCTTTCTGCAAAACTGATACATAAATCATGTCTCCTCAACATGAATCATGGGTTCTCAAGGGCAAGGTTTAATTTACCTTTATTTGTTTTTTCCTTCCCAGAAACTAGCACATGTTTGAGTCAAGAAAACTTGCTTGTAAAGAATGATTCATTCTTCCTAAATATAAACTGTATCCTATGGTGCCCATCTTCATTTCATTACCACATATTAAACCTTAGGAGCAACTGTCAAAAAGCTTATTTTTTTAATTTGTACCTTGCTTTTCCTGGCAAACTCCATTTTCTTATCTTTGTAAAGGTAACTGAGAGATCATACCTGAACTTGGTGTAACCATCTGAAGGAGGTACAGGACAAGAAAGTGTCTGCGGAAAAGTACCCTTGAAGTTTCCATTACACCTGTGATAAGGAATGAGGTAAGTTCATAAACAGTGATAATAGGAATAAGAAGTCGCAGAATTTAAGCATCTCCACATCTTTCTGTAGTAATTAACTCTCAAGTAAAGTTACCAGGTAAAATGTAGAATACCCAATTAGATTTTAATTTCAGATAAACAATAAATATGTTTTAGCATAGGCATTTCCTTTGTAATATTTAGTATCCTGAAATTTTTATTGCCTACATTTGGTAACCCATCCCTTAAGAATGTGCAATATAGTGACCAGGTCCAGAATGAACTTTTTTCCCATTAAAGAACTACTTCCTCCTGGGAGAGATATCATTTGTCTTCTCGTTTTGTATACTTCATTGAATGACCTGCTTTTTCAAAGTGACAGACCTAGGGAATAGATCTTTACCTCCTAAGCCTCTGTACTGCACATCTGTCACATATAATTACATTTACTTACACAGAAAGTTTAGAGGCAGAGATAGCTTTATTGTTATGAGATTTACCAAGTAGCTATTTCAGAAAGGGGTATGACTTTCTGAATTTTTTGTTCATGGAGAACTCATAATTAGTGATAGATGTGTGGACCCCTGTGGTCAATAAAGAACAAAAGGGAAAATGAAATAGAATTCCTCAATCAAATGTGAAGGTTTTTCATTTGTATGGTAGTTTGATTTTTGACTCAGCAGATCACTGTGATAGTAATTGTATCTCAGAAACAAACAAAAAACCAGTTTCCTAGGTGTTAGTGTTCAGAAGAGGAAAAAGAGCTGGTGGCAACAATGATGTGAAAATACCACCCCGTATACATGGGCAGTACAGCGAACCCTTCCTAATGAGGCACTCACTGTGGCAGAGAGAAGGTCCACAGAGGCTTTAGTGAGGTGGTGCTACCTTGTGAAGAGTTAGGGGCTTCCTCATGGATCATGAAGGCAACAGGGACCTACATCAGATTCAATACAAGGAAGCCTTATTGAGCAAGAAGACTTGAGCAAAACCTAGTAAGATTGATGAGTGAGGCACAGAGCAAATTATGAAGGCTTCACCTGCAAGGTTAATGTAAGTTTTATCCTCCAGGCAAGGAAATTATAATAGTCAAGGCAGTCATATACAGAGTAGTGAAAGCAGGGTCCTAGACAGAGACCTCCTAAGTTGAGATACTGGACTTGCCATTTTGCTGTATGAGCTTAGGCAAGTTACTGAAACTGTCTCCATTCCTCAGCTGTATACAGGGGACAATTATTTCTTTCTCATTGCATTTTGCTTCCTCCCTTTACTTCCTCAGGCCTAAGGGTGGATCACAATCTCTTCATATTAGCTCCAGGGTCCTGCTTTGCTCCTCCAAATTCCTCTACATCTTGTTTGCACATTTGTAAATAAGGTTTTTGTTTAATACGCCTCAAACTTGAGCATGTCATCCATTTCTTGGTGATAGCAGGAATTGGTACTGAAAGTAGCTGCCAGAAAGAGATCCTCAACATGTGCTTCTGAAATTGGGTTTCTCATGCTTTGGAGGAAGGCACAGCTGACTACTCTACTGCCCTAGGAAAGAGCAACCTGTACATGCTATGGCACCACACCTATTCAACTTATGAATATTGGTGGCACAGGATCAAGTACAGGTGAAGACGGTGGCACAGGGAAGAAAGTAAATAGCTTGGTTGCTATGGTCCAAAAGTCATTACAAAGTTTATGGAGTTCTCTACTTTCTTATGATTGTCCTAGAAGATGAACATGAGGAAAAGAGAAACTTAAAACAATGGATACACAGTTGAAAATGTATTTGGAAAACCAGAGGATCTTCATCCCAACTCTGGAGGAACTTATCTTCTCCCTAATTATAAGAGATGGAGATGAGAATTGAATCCAAGGTCTAATTGTAAGCATTTCAGAATTGGAGCAATAATTAAATGCTCCATTCATAAAATCTCTTAAGCTAATTTAGAGACACTCTAAGGCAGCCTAAGGCACTGAGATGAGGGACAAGTGAATTTGGGCACAGAGGGACAGGGCCATGCATGGGATCAACAATATGGATTTCCTTGCATTGGGATTATTTAGGTATCACCTCTGAGTATTCAGCTTACTATTTTCAGGAGACTGGTGGCTAGGTGGCGGCATCCATCATAGAAGAGACAGTAATTTATCCTCAAGGTGTGGACACTTACTCTGATATTGAATCTGCATTCCCAACTGGTAGCACTTCATCAGGCACAGATATTCACACACAAACAAAATGCCTTTTCATTCCCTTTTTTTTTTAACATGCAAAATTGTCTCTGACCAGGAAATTCATTTTACATCTAAGAAAGTGAGCCAATGCACTCAGGACCATGAAATTCACTAGTCCATGTGTACATGACCTAGATATAGCTGTACTTCTCCAAAGGTAATTTGTTAAAAAAAAATAGAATGAAAGCCAAATATGTATATTGGAAAATAGTAGACAATTGCAATGATTTTGCCATAGCAAGTGTTGTCCTTTGGAACATTGCTATATGGAACCCAAAAACTTCAGTCTCACTCACATAATAATCATTCTGTGTTTAAGAAATCAAGGTTAAAATTTCATTTGCAAGAAGAGTCAATTCACCCTTCACTCTAATCTGTATAGTATTCCTGGATGATATTCCTGAACTCAACTATTCACTTATTAAAAGAGAGTGAAAAAATAACAATAATTATCATCATCAGGTACATGTTTCTTACTATGTAGATGAGTTCTAGAAAACATTTGAATAATAGGGAGTTAGTGTTTAATGGGTAGGGAATTTCAATCTGGTAAGACGAAAGAATTCTAGGGATCGGTAGTGGTGATGGTTGCACAACAACCTGACTACATTTAATGCTACAGAGAAGTACACTTAAATTTTTGAAAATTATATGCCATATGTATGCATATTTTATCAAAGAAATTTTCCAATATTCAAACAAAAAGCAAATTAAAGAGTATAAAAGTTGATGCCACATTCAACCTGCTAGAAAAGTGAATCAGATCATAAAAGAAAAGATGCATGTTTCTAACTCAGTGTGATGCACAGAAACAATGCCCAATACATCCCTTTTCTGTTATGCATTTATTTTAAGCAAAGTCAGTGATTCTGACATATCATTTTTTAAATTTTTATTTATTTATTTTGTTTTATTATTGTAAACAAATGGGATACATGTTGTTTCTCTGTCTGTACATGGCGTAAAGGCATACCATTTGTGTAATCATAAATTTACATAGGGTAATGTTGTTTGATTCATTCTGCCATTTTTTCCCTTCTCCCCACCCCTCTCAACCCTCCCCTCCCTCTATACAGTCCTTCCTTCCTCCATTCCTGCCCCCCTCCATAAACCCATCTCCAACCCCAACACTAACCCCTCCCACCCCCCATTATGTGTCATCATCCACTTATTAGCGATATCATTCTTCCTTGGTTTTTTGAGATTGGCTTATCTCACTTAGCATGATATTCTCCAGTTTCATTCATTTGCCTGCAAATGCCATAATTTTATCAATCTTTATGGCTGAGTAGTATTCCATTGTATATATATCCCACATTTTCTTTATCCATTCATCAATTGAAGGACATCTAGGTTTGTTCCACAATCTGGCTATGGTGAACTGAGCAGCTATGAACATTGATGTGGCTGTATCTCTGTAATATGCTGATTTTAAGTCCTTTGGGTATAGGCCAAGGAGTGGGATAGCTGGGTCAAATGGTGGTTCCATTCCAAGTTTTCTAAGGAGTCTCCATACTGCTTTCCAGAGTGGCTGCACTAACTTGCAGCCCCACCAGCAATGTATGAGTGTACCTTTCTCCCCACATCCTCGCCAACACCTGTTGTTGCTTGTATTCTTGATAATCGCCATTCAAATTGGGGTGAGATGGAATCTTAGGGTGGTTTTGATTTGCATTTCTCTTATTACTAGAGATGTTGAACATTTTTCCATATGTTTGTTGATTGCTTGTAGATCTTCTTCTGTGAAGTGTGTATTCATTTCCTTAGCCCATTTTTCAATTGGATTATTTGCATTCTTGGTGTAGATTTTTTTGAGTTCTTTATAGATTCTGGAGATTAGCGTTCTATCTGAAGTATGATTGGCAAAGATTTTCTCCCACTCTGTAGACTCTTTCTTCGCATTGCTGATAGTTTCCTTTGCTGAGAGAAAACTTTTTAGTTTGAATCTATCCCAGTTATTAATTCTTGCTTTTATTTCGTGTGCTATGGGAGTCCTGTTGAGGAAGTCTGGTCCTAAGCCGACATGTTGAAGCTCTGGACCTACTTTTTCTTCTATAAGATGCAAGGTCTCTGGTCTGATTCTGAGATCCTTAATCCATTTTGAGTTTAGTTTCATGCATGGTGAGAGATATGGGTTTAGTTTCATTCTGTTGCATGTGGATTTCCAATTCTCCCAGCACCATTTGTTGAAGAGGCTATCTTTTCTCCATTGCATATTTTTGGCCCCTTTGTCTACTATGAGAAAATTGTATTTATTTGGGTTTGTGTCCGTGTCCTCTATTCTGTATCATTGATCCACCTTTCTATTTTGGTACCAATACCATGCCGTTTTTGTTACTATTGCTTTGTAGTAGAGTTGAAGATCTGGTATTGCGATACCCCCTGCTTCACTCTTTCTGCCAAGGATTGCTTTAGCTATTCTGGGTTTTTTATTCTTCCAGATGGATTTCATAATTGCTTGCTCTATTTCTGCAAGGTACATCATTGGGATTTTAATTGGAATTGCATTGAATCTGTATAGCACTTTTGGTAGTATGGCCATTTTGACAATATTAATTCTTCCTATCCAAGAACATGGGAGATCTTTCCATCTTCTAAGGTTTTCTTTAATTTCTTTCTTTAGTGTTCTGTAGTTCTCATTGTAGAGGTCTTTCACCTCTTTTGTGAGATTGATTCCCAAATATTTTATTTTTTTCGAAGCTATTGTGAATGGGGTAGTTTTCCTAATTTCTCTTTCTGAAGATTCATCACTTATGTATAAAAATGCATTAGATTTATGTGCATTGATCTTATATCCCGCTACCTTACTGAATTCACTTATGAGATCTAAAAGTTTTCTGGTGGAATTTCCTGGTTCCTCTAAGTATACAATCATATCATTGGCAAATAGGGATAGTTTGAGCTCTTCTTTTCCTATTCGTATCCCTTCAATTTCTTTGGTCTGTCTAATTGCTCTGGCTAGAGTTTCAAGGACGATATTGAAAAGAAGTGGTGACAGAGGGCATCCCTGCCTTGTTCCAGTTATTAGAAGGAATGCTTTCAGTTTTTCACCATTTATTAGCTATGGGCTTAGCATAGATGGCCTTTACAATGTTAATGAATGTTCCCACTATCCCTATTTTTTCTAGTGTTTTGAGCATGAAGGGATGCTGTATTTTATCAAATGCTTTTTCTCCATCTATCAAAATAATCATGTGATTCTTGACTTTAAGTCTGTTGATATGGTGAATTACATTTATTGATTTCCTGATATTGAACCAACCTTGCATCCCTGGGATAATACCCACTTGAACATGGTGCACTATCTTTTTAATATGTTTTTGTATGCGTTTTGCTAAAATTTTGTTTAGAATTTTTGCGTCGATGTTCATAAAGGATATTGGTCTGAAATTTTCTTTCCTCGATGTGTCTCTGTCTAGTTTAGGTATCAGAGTAATATTGGCTTCATAGAATGAGTTTGGGAGGGTTCCCTCCTCTTCTATTTTATGGAATACTTTGAGAAGTATTGGAATGAGCTCTTCTTTAAAGGTTTTGTAGAACTCGGCTGAGAACCCATCTGGTCCTGCACTTTTCTTTGTTGGTAGGCTTTTGATGACTTCTTCTATTTCATTACTCGAAATTGGTCTATTTAAATTGTGTATGTCCTCCTCGTTCAGTTTAGGCAATTCATATGTCTCTAGAAACCTGTTGATGTCTTCGAAATTTTCTATTTTGTTGGAGTATAGATTTTCAAAATAGCTTCTAATTATGTTTTGTATTTCATCCTGTCTGTTGTGATATTTCCTTGTTCATCCCGACTTTTAGAGATTTGGTTTTTCTCTCGTCTTCTCTTTGTTAGTGTGGCTAAAGGTTTATCAATATTGTTTATTTTTTCGAAGAATCAACTATTTATTTTGTCAATTTTTTGTATTGTATCTTTTGTTTCAATTTTGTTGATTTCAGCACGAGTTTAACTATTTCCTGTCTTCTACTACTTTTGGTCTTGGTCTGTTCTTCTTTTTCTAGGGCTTTGAGCTGTAGTGTTAGGTCATTTATTTGTTGAGTTTTACTTCTTTTATTAAATGCGCTCCATGAAATAAATCTTCCTCTAAGTACTGCTTTCATAGTGTCCCAGTGATTTTGATATTATATTTCTTTGTTCTCGTTTACCTCTAAGAATTTTTTAATTTCCTTCCTAATATCTTCTGTTATCCATTCATCATATAATAGCATATTGTTTAATCTCCAGGTGTTGGAGTAGTTTCTGTTTTTTACTCTTTCATTTATTTCTAACTTCAATCCATTATGATCTGATAGAGTACAAGGTAGTATCACTGTCTTCTTGTATTTGCTGACATTAGCTTTGTGGCATAATATATGGTCTATTTTAGAGAAGGATCCATGTGCTGCTGAGAAGAAAGTGTATTCGCTCTTCTTTGTTGGATGGTATATTCTATAAATGTCTGTTATGAATAAAGTATTGATTGTGTTATTGAGATCTATGGTTTCTTTGTTCAATTTTTGTTTGGAAGATCTGTCCAGTGGTGAGAGAGGCATGTTAAAATCACCTAGTATTACTGTGTTATGGTCTATTTGGTTTCTAAAATTGAGAAGGATTTGTTTGACATACATGGATGAGCCACTGTTTGGGGCATAGATGTTTATGATTGTTATATCTTGCTGATTTATTCTTCCCTTAAGCAGTATGAAATGTCCTTCTTTATCCCTTCTGACTAACTTTGGCTTGAAGTCCACATTATCTGAAATGAGGATGGATACTCCAGCTTTTTTGCTGAGTCCATGTGCATGGTATGTTTTTCCCCATCCTTTCACCTTTAGTCTATGGGTATCTCTTTCTATGAGGTGAGTCTCTTGCAGGCAACATATTGTTGGATCTTTCTTTTTAATCCAATCTGCCAGTCTATGTCTTTTGATTGATGAATTCAGGCCATTAACATTCAGGTTATTATTGTGATATGATTTGTATTCCCAGTCATTTGGTTCATTTTTAAAATTTCATTTATCTATTTATTTTGACACACCTTGGTTCCTCCTTTATTTGACAGTTCCTTTAGGATAATTCCTCCCTTTGCTAATTTGCTTCTTTGTTTTTATCTCTTCCTCATGAATATTTTGCTGAGAATGTTCTGTAATGCTGGGTTTCTTTTTGTAAATTCTTTTAGCTTTTGTTTATCATGGAATGATTTTACTTCATCATCAAATTTGAAGGTAAGTTTTGCTGGGTATAAGATTCTTGGTTGGCATCCATTTTCTTTCAGAGCTTGAAAAATGTTGTTCCAGGCCCTTCTAGCTTTTAGGGTCTGGATTGAAAAATCTGCTGATATTCTTATTGGTTTCCCTCTGAATGTAATTTGATTCTTTTCTCTCAGCGGCCTTTAAAATTCTGTCTTTATTTTGTATGTTAGGTATTTTCATAATAATGTGCCTTGGTGTGGGTCTGTTGTAATTTTGTATGTTTGGAGTTCTATAAGCCTCTTAGACTTGATTTTCCATTTCATTCTTCAGATTTGGGAAATTTTCTGATATTATTTCAACAAATAGATTGTTCATTCCTTTGGTTTGTTTCTCTAAATCTTCCTCAATCCCAATAATTCTCAAATTTGACCTTTTCATGATATCCCATAGTTCTTAGAGATTCTGTTCATGATTTCTTACCATCTTCTCTGTTTGTTCAATTTTGTTTTCGAGGTTAAATATTTTGTCTTCAATATCTGAAGTTCTGTCTTCCAGGTGTTCTATCCTAATGGTTATGCTTTCTATGGAGTTCTTAATTTGGTTTATTGTTTCCTTCATTTCAAGGATTTCTGTTTGGTTTTTTTCAATATCTCTAACTCTTTATTGAAATGATCTTTTGCTTCCTGAATTTGCTCTGTTAACTGTCGATTGGTGCCATCATTCAATGCCTGCATTTGCTCTTTCATCTCATCGTTTGCTTCCCTAATCATTTTAATTATGTACATTCTGAACTCCCTTTCTGTCATTTCTTCTGCCATGCTGTCATTGGATTTTATTGATGTAACATCTAGATTTGTTTGGGGCATTTTCTCCCCTTGTTTTCTCATATTGTTCAGGAATCAGTGGGTCATTAAGATATTTCAGATTTCCTCTATGGACTTATAATGTCCCTGAAGATTGCTAGTATATCCCTTCTTATCCTTCAGTAGCCTGAAGTCTTGGAGGAAGTTGATCATGCGGAGCTCCACAAAGAAGCTGCCTCTCTAGGGGTGGTGACCCTCAGGTGGCGTATATTCCCTGCTAGTGGGCAGAGGTGCCTCCACTTGTTGACCAATGGTCATCCAATGGGGAACTAGGCTGCGGGCTGAGGCAAGGCCTGTTTGTGCCTGTGTCTCTGGTTTTACCGTCCCTATGGGAAAACCTCCCCCGGCAGGGAAGACTCACTCGGTGGGGACGTCTCGCTGGTCAGTTGCCCTCCTAGAGGTTCCCCTCAATCTACAACTACCGCCTGGGCTGGGCTGTCTTCCTCTGCAACGTTCCCAGGAGCCCGGACCTACCTTCTGAGCCTGGGAGCCTCACCCTTAGCAGGGGATCCTCCTTAGGCTGCCTCTCCCAGAGAATCTGCCCGCAGCCCTGGAAACTTCGCTCCGCCCCTAGGCGTGTCTCTGTACAGCTCTTCCAGCAAGAAGCCACCTAGCTCCTGGGACCCTGCTCTGCACCTAATTGCCTGGCTATGGGGCCCCTCCTCTGACCCACCACCTGGAGCCCGTACAATAGCTCTGATACCCAGTGACCTGCCACAAACCTCCTCCTCTGGACAGTGGCCCGGTTTCCGACGCAGTCACTAGAAGTCCAAGCAATTGACTTTGTGTCTCCTCCTCCCACCAACTGCCTGTAGCCCTAGGCAGTCACTCCGAGTCCAAATGACCCGCCCTGTTCCTCCTCCTCCTCCTCGGGGTAGCCCCTCGGGTGTTCAGGAGTGGAGGCTCCGAGACTGTGACCCACCGCGCTCCTCCTCCAGACAGGCCACCGGTGTTAAGGAGTGGTCGCTTTTAGTTCAATCAACTCACCACTCGTCTCCTCCTCTGGCAACCGCCTGTAGCTCTGATGCAGTCACTCCTAGACCAAGCGACCCACCGCTCTCCTCCTCCAGGCAGGCCACCGGTGTTCTGAAGCAGTCGTTCTGAGTTCAAACAGCTCGCCTCGCAGCTCCTCCTCTGGCATCTGCCTGTGGCTCTGCTGCAGTCACTCCTAGACCAAGCGACCCGCTGGTCTCTTCCTCTTCCTCCAGGCAACGTCCCGGTGTTCAGGAGCGCTCACTCTGAGTCCAAACAGCTCGCCTCGCAGCTCCTCCTCAGGCAGCCGCCCGGAGCCCCAGTGGTTGCTCCGAGTCCAAGCGCTGTGCTGAGCCGCCTCATCTACGATGATCCCAGTTTTCCGTGTTTACCGCTCCAGCGGGGGGAGGGGCGACTCGCCGAGCAACTCTACTTCACAAAGTTCCCTGCGTTCCGGGGCTACCGCCCCATCTGGGACGCCTCCCCAATGGGAGAGACTCACCCGGCGGCTTTGAGTTGGTCCCAAGTCTCTCACTATGTCCTCTTTTGAATCTTGCGTCCTGGAGCAACATGAAATGCAGCCGCCCTCTAGGCCGCCATCTTGAAAAACCCTCTGACATATCATTTTTTAATATTGAGAATAACTGAGTGAAAATATTTTTGCAAAGTCTTTCATGTAATATTTTGAAAGTAAAAAATGTTCAGTTTTCTTTAAAATGTTTTTAAATTTACATCTAATATCTGTACATATTTATGGGGTACTGAGTGATAATTCAATATGCAGCGCTCAAGTCAGGGTGGTTAAGATCCCCTTCCCATTAAACATTTAGCATTTCTTTGTGTTGGGAACCTTCAAACTCCTCTCTTCTAGTTGTTTAGAAAGATACATAATGAGATGCTGCAAACCTTAGTGAACATATGTGCCTGTGGAATACTAGAATTTATTCATTCTAAGTGTGCTTTTGTACCTATTATCTGATCTTCCTCTCTTCCTGCTTTCACTTCTTTACCTAGATTCTAGTAACCACTAATCTACTCTCTACTTCAATGAAATCAACTGTTTTAAACATCTATATATGATTAAGAACATGCAGTATTTGTTTTTCTGTGCTGACCTTTTAGGAAAGTAAAAATATTTCAGAAAGCGCATTTTTAAAAACTTATCACGAACATTTTACAGTGAGTTCTCTCTCATTCTGTTTTTGTTAATCACAACTAGAGACACTAAAGGAGAGGTATTCTGGTTGCAAACAATATTGTGAAACAGGAACCAATCTCACTATTATGTGACTGAGGAATCACATGCATAGGAATACTATTTTCTTTACTTGTTCTCAAGTCATCTCCAGAATCTGAGCCCAATATTTGCTGAGACACAAAACTACATTAAGCTGATCCATACAGAAAAATTGAGAAACATTTTACTCCTACAGTGTTGAAGACTGGTCAATGCATTGCATCCTTCTGAACTCCCAAATCTCACTAGTCTTCAAATACAGATCTGTCAAGCCCATAGAAAGTAGAGACAGGAGTTTCCCAGAAGCTGCAGGAAGAGGAAAGGATGGAATAAGTGAAGACTACCCATGAACCTAAGCCCTAATAAACCCCTCACTTACTTGAGCCTGTGATCCCGAGTCAGCTCTCCGTTGTCCCTACAGAAAGAGCTCCAGTTGAGTTACCTAAGTTTCTAACAGTGTTTCAGCAGTTTTTCTGCAGTCAAGGCAAGATGTTCCAAGATCAGATGGGGACCTGGTAAACAAACTACCAAAGCCCTATCTCCTGCTGTCAAACTCTGGGCATACGATTCTGCTAGTCTGATACTTAAGTTCCTTTCAAGGGGAAATTCCCAGGGAATGACTGGTTACACCAACCTATGGGTGGAGCTCTGTTTAGCTCAGTGATTGCACCTGGCATTGCTCAAATACCAACACGCCTTGCCTCACTGTGGAAAGAAGTAAAACATAACCCGGTTTATATATTTCACACAATTAGTGCTGAATAAAATGACTGTGACATAATGATTTTGAATGCTGTACCTGTACATAGAGAGGAAAGGCATGGAACTCTTGAAGCACAAATAGAAGGCACAAAATTCAGGTTGGGCATTCAAGGAAGTTTTTGGAGAGCTGAGAAGAGTCTCAAGGCAAAGTGAAGAGTTAGCCCATTAAGCCTTCAAAGGAATAGAGTACGTTTTCCAGGCTGAGGAAGTACCTTGATTTTGTAGACATAAGAGAAGATAATGAATTCAAAACACTTCAGGTAATTAAGTGTGGCCAGTGGGAATGAGTATGGGAGGAAATAAATAAGAGATGAGCTGCAGAGAGAGAGAAAAAAAGGGAAAATATAAAGAATGCGAACTTAAGAACCATACTGGATACACACTTAAGTATATGTGCTTATGTGTACACTTAAGTTTTGTATAATATATTAAAGGGTAGGTGATCTGAAGCCCATAGTTATAGGAGAAGTCTTCAATGGAGTCATAATCACTAAATATTATCATTTATCCTAGTTCTTGTTTGATTTGAATTTGAGGTGCTCCCTCAAAACTCCTGTGTTTATGCAGAAAAGTTCAGAGGTGAAATTATTAGATTATGAGAGTTGTGACGTAATCAGTGGATAAATCCATTTGCTAGATTAATAATTAAAAAGAACAACTATATGGGATGGTAACTATAGGCAGGTGGTACAAGACTGGAAGAAATGTGTCACGAGGGGTGCACCCTTATCCTCATGGCTCCTTCTTCTTTCTGCTTCCTAGCTACCATGAGCTAATAACTTTCCTTCACCATGTATTTCTGACATGATGTTCTGTCTCACTGTAGACCTAGAGTTGATCATGGACTGAACCTCTGAAACCATTGGTCCAAAATAAACTTTTCCTCCTCTAAATTGTTCTTGTCAGGTATGTTAGTCACAGTGATGGAAAGCTGACTAACAAAGTTCCTGAATCTAGTGTACTTACCTCCAGGTATTTACGGCAAAGCACTACCTAATTTTTTCCCAGGAGACTGAGAGTGTGTCTAAGCTCTTTTCCAACACATAGAACAATGGGTGCTAAGATAGCACAGAGAATCTGGAGAGTGTGAACATAGCCACCATTTTCGCCCATTCTGTGACTAAAACATTTATAGTGAAATATCTTGAGGAAGAATCCAGAAGTTTCTCTGCTCTTCTAGAAGTATTAAACCAGAGTAGTTCCTGGGGTTAGTCCTGATTTAAAAGTCTTAACATTATTTTTATTTATTTTCTTAGGAATGGTTGCACCTTGTATCCATTTCCTAATCGGGTGTTTACCAGGCACTTTTGGTATCCCTTCATATAAGATTTTGCCACCAGACAACTCACTTTAAGATCATCTGTGAAACACTTGAGGACTACTCTGTCATGGGGAATGCCATTGGTATTTTTAAAAAATTCTCCCAGATGATGGCATTGTACTACTGAGGTTGAAATTTATCTTTCTATAGCTAATGGATATTTCTGACTTGACTTGCCCTTTAGATTTTTCAGGGCTTGTATGATAGGAAGAATTATGAGAGGGAGGGTAATGGTGTTTTCTCAACTGGATCTTTAGAAATTAATTTAAAATCCTATTTTCATGGATGTTCCCTCAATATGGTTATACTCTAGTTATGTGTGTGGGATTTTGATGTTTTGGAACAGCATGCTTCATCTTGCAAATGAGAAGTGCTTTCATGTGTTGTTATCTCCGACTGTCTTATGAATCAATAAGAAAATATGCTTCCACTGTTTACCTAATTAGAGATGGAAAACCCCAACAAAGTAGGAGTGTTTACATGAACTTCAAAAGTTTTTTCCCCAGAAAAGTCATATAAGGCAGCCTTTAAAAAAGAAAAAAATGATAAATGAAACATTATTCAGATTTATATTTTATACTTATTCAAATACAATGTTATGGGTTTTGGCTTTTAGCAGAATATCTGAAGTGCTACAAGCTTAAGAAAATGGATAAGTTAGATAATCAACAAAATTACAGCTTTACTTTATCCTTGGAGAGATTTCAGGGAAACATGCAGCCTGGAGTTTCCAAAAAGAGATGGGAAAACAGCAGCAAAACACAGATAGAAAAGAAGTCACCATATAAACTGTGTGAAGACTTCAGTCAAAATTTTAATGAATAAATTAAGTCCAAGTGTGAGTTAGCATGAAGGAATAATTTCTAAAATGTACACACACAAAAAGTGTTTGTAACCACCTGTGAGAACTTTTCTGTGGACCTCACTTGGTATTCATGAGAGCGATTAAATGCAGGGGGGAAAATGGGAAAAAACTTTCCTTCTTATGCAAGCCAGGAAAAAGATAGGAGCTTCCTCTGCAGGAGAGACAAAATTTATAGCAAGATCTTTTTTCTTTATAAGACAGAACTACTAGGATACAGGTAGAAGTCAGGAAACTCTATCATTTCAGGACACAAATGAGGACTCATTGTTAAATTTTTAAAACCTCCCCAATTTCTCTAACCCTGAGGGAGGGTTAGGAAACTATACTGGGTCTTGACCATTAAATCCAACTCCCAATAGGTGAAACTAATATGACTGAGAAGTACTCAAATCTGAGATGTAAACACACAAGACCGGAACTAAATAGGACCACACAGAAAATCCTCATCATAGTAGCAAGCATCAAAAATCAATAGCAGGTTATTACCTGCTAAGGGAAAGACAAAAGCACAATGGAAACCCTCTCTAATAAATGGGCTCCAGGGAGATCTTATAGCTTGGTGTTAAAAATTTTTGAGAAAATTAGAGAAGATTGAAAGGGAGTGGAACTAGGCAGCAATCCTGACTTCCACAGCACAGAAAGGAGGAAGTGAAGGGACAGCTGAGGGAAGAGCTGAGTTACAGAATAAATGCTCTAAGACCCAACACTGGTCGGTCTGAGTCCTAGAGAGATTTGAAGTTTGTTTATCAAAGTAGGAAATAAGGACAGAGTTCCTTAACCCTGAACCCAGACCAGGGTAGACGATGAGGGGATGGGCAAAGAAAGAAAGAGAGAGGGAGAGGAAAAGCACATAAACTCACTCCCTTAACAACAGGTGGAAAGAAAAGCAGGTCAAATTACAATACAACAGGAATAGCAGGGTCACTGAAGGAGATCAGGTAGTTTAACATAAATTGAAAACAGAAAGTCATTCTAGGCATGGCAGCTGTTTTGTGGAGCCCATAGGTAGCTGGTCACCCTAGAACAAATTAAAGGAATATCCTCACCTTCAGATAGCCACAGGAGTACAACCAGAGGGAGTATCCCTGCTGTGAAATATCTTAATAAGCTGTCTAGAAGGAACTTGTAGAGGGACTGTTGCTAGTTGAATGCTGCTGAAACACCCTCCCCAGCACCAAGAACAAGAGGAGTGGGCTAGAGCAGACCTGCCCTGGGAAGTGTTAGCCTAGTGCATGTCTCTGCACAGCCTCTTTTGGGAGCCCTGACAGAGAGTGGTCACCTGTGATCCATGGTTGTGGAAAATGAGAGCTCAGAACCAGGCAGGAAGGGAGACTTTGTCCTGGACAGTAGAAAAGGAAAGTGTCTGTGACTAGTTGAATCTTGGACACAAGCTGGACAGATGTTTCTGTCCCGGGCACTGGAGAAAAGAAGTACCTATGTTTGACCACCTTGAGCGGCGACTGCTAGAACCCAGGTGAACAAGCTAAGTCCCTTTACTTGCAGGGACAGTGCCCCAACCACCAGTTAGTCAAGAGGGATGCTTCTCACCACAGACCACACACAGGTCCTGTGCTTGCAGATGACATCAGGCTCTATGCCACTTTGAAGAGGACTCTGGAGAGGAGAGGGTGTGTAATGACCCATGGCAAACAGAATAATAGTCCAGAGCCCTACATTCTGAGCTCCTGTACACAACAGAAACAGCAAACAGACACAGTACCACACCCTGCAAGCATCCAGGCTCATGTGCCTGGGCCAAGAAATAAAACCATCTGATAGGATGTTCAATAGGGGAGCAGTTTCTGTATCCCAGCAACTCAGGGGAGATACAAAGCCAAAGAGTGATGGACAGCTTCTAAAAGTCCCAAATCCTGATGAAATCCAAACCATATATATATATATCACTCTGTTTTGACTTGATATTCAATATTGTGCCCTCAACCCATTTTTTTTTTTTTTTAGTGCTTTAAAGTATTAATTGGAAGCATTCTGTCTTTGTTTTCCAAACTCAGGTTTACAATTGCTCCTCTTGCCCTCACTTTTTCCACTTACATTACCTGTTACTATCTCAAACCTTCAAATCTCCCCATCCCTCACACTAATATATATTCTTTTCTTTTTATCTTGGTGCATATTATTCTTTTCTATCTTATTCTTTCTCTTTTTTATTTTATCTCATCTTCTGCACATTTTTTCCTCTTCCCGCTTTCAGCCCCATACATTGCTATGGCAATTTAACCTCATTCAATAACTAAATTTTCAACCTATTCCAGAACTTTACTATGAATTTATTCCTCGGTTAGAGAAACTGTGGAGAACAATAGTGACAAATTTTGGTTTTTTCAAAGGGTTGAATAGTATACGGCTTTGCTTATAATAAATAAGGTTCAGTGTCTTCTCTCAAAGTGCTGCTGATACTGGGAACAGCAGAGAACATGCATGGAGTGTAAGTATCAATACCTGGATATTCACCCAGCACCAGGTTCTTAAGAGAAAGATGCTCAGTAAAGAATCCCTTGCATAAAAGAAGGAATAAACATACAAAGAGAAGAGTAGACAGACAAGCATTTGAAAAAGCAAGAAAACAAACTACTTCAAACAGCCCATAATACTTCAACTACTGACCCCATTGACACCACAGTGGGCAAAATGTTGGAGAAAGTATTTAGAAAGTTTGTGGTTAAATTATCCAATGAGTTAAAAGACGATGTAAGGCATGAACTTAGAAAATATAGGCAGTAGAAGATAATTTCAATAAAGAGAGATTCTAAGAATGTAACAGAAATCCTGGAAATTACTCAATAAATCAAAATAAAAATTCAATGGAAAGCGTCACCAAAAGTTTAGACCAATTTGAAGATATATTTCCAGGCATTGATGACAAAGTATATAATCTTGAAAATAACATTGACAATAAAGAAAAGATATTAAGAGATTGTGACCAGAATATTTAGGAAACCTGGGATAATATTAAGAGAACAAATTTAAGAATCATTGAGATAGAAGGTTTCAAAATACAAACTAAAGGAAAGCACAACCTCTTCAATGAAATAATAGAAAACATTCCAGAAACTATAATTTCCAGAAAATAATATTGGAAAAATTTAAGAACAAGATAGTATTCCAAATACAAGTTATGCATAGAACTCCAAACATGCAAGATCAGAGAAGAGCCTCTCTAAGACATGATATAATAAAAATGCCTAATATGCAGAATGAGGATAGAATTTTAAAAACTCACAAGAGAAAAATGGAAGGTCACATTTAAAGGTAAACCCATTTGAATTTCAACTGATTTCTCAACTCAGACTGTAAAATTCAGGAGGTATATATACCAAGTCTTGAAAGAAAATGAGTGGCAATCAAGATTATTTTATCCAGTAAAATTATCCTTCAGAATTGAAGATAAAATTTTAAAATCTTCCATGATAAGTAGAAACTAAAAGAACTCATTACCATTAAGCCTGCCCTACAGTATATTCTCAATGAAGTATTTTTGCAGAGGAAATGAAAATGAGGCTTTTCAAGATGGTGGACTAGAGGGCGGCTGCATTTCATGTTGCTCCAGGACACAGGATTCAAAAGAGGAGATAGTGAGAGACTTGAGACCAACTCAAAGCCACCGGGTGAGTCTCTCCAGTTGGGGAGGCATCCCAGATGGGGCGGTAGCCCCGGAACCCAAGGAACTTTGTGAAGTAGAGTTACCCGGCGAGACGCCCCTCCCCCCCGCTGGAGCGGTAAACACGGACAACTGGGATCATCGTAGATGAGGCGGCTCAGCACAGCGCTTGGACTCGGAGCAACCACTGGGACTCTGGGCGGCTGCCTGAGGAGGAGCTGGGAGGCGAGCTGTTCGGACTCAGAGCGATCGCTTTTGAACACCAGGGGGTTGCCCGGAGGAAGAGGAGAAGCGCAGGGGTTCGCTTGGTCTAGGAGTGACTGCATCAGAGCTACAGTCAGTTGCCAGAGGAGGAGCTGGGTGGCAAGCTGTTTAGTCTCAGAACGACCGCTTCTGAACACCAGGGGGTTGCCCGGAGAAGAGGAGAAACGTGGCGGTTCACTTGGTCTAGGAGTGACTGCATCAGAGCCACAGGCGGTTGCCAGAGGAGGAGGTGAGTGGTGAGTTGTTTGGATTCAAAGCGACTGCTCCTGAACACAGGTGGCCTGCCTGGAGGAGGAGCGTGGTGGTTCGCTTGGTCTCTGAGCCACCACTCCTGAACACCCGGGGGGCTACCCCGAGGAGGAGGAGGAACAGGGCGGGGCACTGGGACTCAGAGTGACTGCCTAGGGCTACAGGCAGTTGGCGGGAGGAGGAGACGCAAAGTGAGTTGCTTGGACACGTAGTGACTGCATCAGAACACTGGGTGGCTGTCCGGAGGAAGAGGTGTGTGGCGGGTCTCTGGGTCTTGGAGCTATTGTACGGGCCTCCAGGTGGCAGCTCAGAGGAGGGGCCCCATAGCCAGGCGATTAGGTGCAGAGCAGGGTCCCAGGATCTAGGTGGCTTCTTGGTGGAAGAGCCGCACAGAGACACACCTGGGGCGGAGCGAAGTTTCCAGAACTGCGGGCAGATTCTCTGAAGAGAGGCAGACTAAGGAGACTCATCTGCGAAGGGTGAGGCTCCCAGGCCCAGGAGGTAGGTCCGGGCCTCTGGGAACGTTGCAGAGGAAGACAGCCCAGCCCAGGCGGTAGTTGTAGATTGAGGGGAACCTCTAGGAGGGGAACTGACCAGTGAGACCTCCCCACCGGGTGAGTCTTCCCTGCCGGGGGAGGTTTTCCCACAAGGACGGTAAAACCAGAGGCACAGGCACAAACAGGCCTTGCCTCAGCCCGCAGCCTAGTTCCCCTTTGGATGACCATTGGTCAACAAGTGGAGGTACCTCTGCCCACTAGTAGGGAATATACCCCACCTGAGGGTCACCACCCCTAGAGAGGCAGCTTCCTTGTGGAGCACTGCATGATCAACTTCCTCCAAGACTTCAGGCTACTGAAGGATAAGAGGGGATATACTAGCAATCTTCAGGGACCTTATAAGCCAATAGAGAAAATCTGCAATATCTTAATGACCCACTGATTCCTGAACAATATGAGAAAACAAGGGAAGAAAATGCCCCAAACAAATCTAGATGTTACATCAATAGAATCCAACGACAGCATGGCAGAAGAAATGACAGAAAGGGAGTTCAGACTGTACATAATTAGAATGATCAGGGAAGCAAACGATGAGATGAAAGAGCAAATGCAGGCATTGAATGATAGCACCAATCAAGAGTTAAAAGACCAAATACAGGAAGCAAAAGATCATTTCAATAAAGAGAGATATTGAAAAAAAAAACAAACAGAAATCCTTGAAATGAAGGAAACAATAAACCAAATTAAGAACTCCATAGAAAGCATAACCAGTAGGATAGAACACCTGGAAGACAGAACCTCAGATATTGAAGACGAAATATTTAACCTTGAAAACAAAGTTGAACAAACAGAGAAGATGGTAAGAAATCATGAACAGAATCTCCAAGAACTATGGGATATCATGAAAAGGTCAAATTTGAGAATTATTGGGATTGAGGAAGGCTTAGAGAAACAAACCAAAGGAATGAACAATCTATTTGTTGAAATAATATCAGAAAATTTCCCAAATCTGAAGAATGAAATGGAAAATCAAGTCCAAGAGGCTTATAGGACTCCAAATATACATAATCACAACAGATCCACACCAAGGCACATTATAATGAAAATACCTAACATACAAAATAAAGACAGAATTTTAAAGACTGTGAGAGAAAAGAACCAAATTACATTCAGGGGGAAACCAGTATGGATATCAGTAGATTTTTCAATCCAGATCCCAAAAGCTAGAAGGGCCTGGAACAACATTTTTCAAGCTCTGAAAGAAAATGGATGCCAACCAAGAATTTTATACCCAGCAAAACTTATCTTCAAATTTGATGATGAAATAAAATCATTCCATGATAAACAAAAGCTAAAAGAATTTACAAAAAGAAACCCAGCATTACAGAACATTCTCAGCAAAATATTCCATGAGGAAGAGATAAAAAAACAAAGAAGCAAATTAGCAAAGGGAGGAATTATCCTAAAGAACTGTCAAATAAAGGAGGAACCAAGGTGTGTCAAAATAAATAAATAAATAAAATTTAAAAAATGAACCAAATGACTGGGAAATACAAATCATATCACAATAATAACCTGAATGTTAATGAACTGAATTCATCAATCAAAAGACATAGACTGGTAGATTGCATTAAAAAGAAAGATCCAACAATATGTTGCCTGCAAGAGACTCACCTCATAGAAAAGATACCCATAGACTAAAGGTGAAAGGATGGGGAAAAACATACCATGCACATGGACTCAGCAAAAAAGCTGGAGTATCCATCCTCATTTCAGATAATGTGGACTTCAAGCCAAAGTTAATCAGAAGGGATAAAGAAAGACATTTCATACTGCTTAAGGGAAGCATAAATCAGCAAGATATAACAATCATAAACATCTATGCCCCAAACAGTGGCTCATCCATGTATGTCAAACAAATCCTTCTCAATTTTAGAAACCAAATAGACCATAACACAATAATACTAGGTGATTTTAACACACTTCTCTCACCACTGGACAGATCTTCCAAACAAAAATTGAACAAAGAAACCATAGATCTCAATAACACAATCAATAATTTAGACTTAACAGACATTTATAGAATATACCATCCAACAAAGAAGAGCGAATACACTTTCTTCTCAGCAGCACATGGATCCTTCTCTAAAATAGACCATATATTATGCCACAAAGCTAATGTCAGCAAATACAAGAAGATAGAGATACTACTTTGTATTCTATCAGATCATAATGGATTGAAGTTAGAAATAAATGAAAGAGTAAAAAACAGAAACTACTCCAACACCTGGAGATTAAACAATATGCTATTATATGATGAATGGATAACAGAAGATATTAGGAAGGAAATTAAAAAATTCTTAGAGGTAAATTAGAAAAAAGAAACATCTTATCAAAATCTCCAGGACACTATGAAAGCAGTACTTAGAGGAAAACTTATTTCATGGAGCTTATTTAATAAAAGAAGTAAAACTCAACAAATAAATGACCTAACACTACAGCTCAAAGCCCTAGAAAAAAACAGACCAACACCAAAAGTAGTAGAAGACAGGAAATAGTTAAACTCAGAGCTGAAATCAATGAAATTGAAACAAAAGATACAATACAAAAAATTGACAAAATAAATAGTTGATTCTTTGAAAAAATAAACAAAATTGATAAACCTTTAGCCACACTAACAAAGAGAAGACGAGAGAAAACCCAAATCTCTAAAAGTCGAGATGAACAAGGAAATATCACAACAGACAGGATGAAATACAAAACATAATTAGAAGCTATTTTGAAAATCTATACTCCAACAAAATAGAAAATTTCGAAGACATCAACAGGTTTCTAGAGACATATGAATTGCCTAAACTGAACGAGGAGGACATACACAATTTAAATAGACCAATTTCAAGTAATGAAATAGAAGAAGTCATCAAAAGCCTACCAACAAAGAAAAGTGCAGGACCAGATGGGTTCTCAGCCTGAGTTCTACAAAACCTTTAAAGAAGAGCTCACTCCAATACTTCTCAAAGTATTCCATAAAATAGAAGAGGAGGGAGCCCTCCCAAACTCATCCTATGAAGCCAAAATTACCCTGATACCTAAACCAGACAGAGACACATCAAGGAAAGAAAATTTCATTGTAAATGGTGAAAAACTGAAAGAATTCCCCCTAAAAACTGGAACAAGGCAGGGTTGCCCTCTTTCACCACTTCTTTTCAATATTGTCCTTGAAACTCTAGCCAGAGCAATTAGACAGATCAAAGAAATTAAAGGGGTACAAATAGGAAAAGAAGAACTCAAACTATCCCTATTTGCCAATGATATGATTATATACTTAGAGGAACCAGGAAATTCCACCAGAAAACTTTTAGATCTCATAAGTGAATTCAGTAAAGTAGCGGGATATAAAATCAATGCACATAAATCTAAGACATTTTTATACATAAGTGATGAATCTTCAGAAAGAGAAATTAGGAAAACTACCCCATTCACAATAGCATCGAAAATAATAAAATACTTGGGAATCAATCTCACAAAAGAGGTGAAAGACCTTTACAATGAGAACTACAGAACACTAAAGAAAGAAATTAAAGAAAACCTTAGAAGATGGAAAGATCTCCCATGTTCTTGGATAGGAAGAATTAATATTGTCAAAATGGCCATACTACCAAAAGTGCTATACAGATGCAATGCAATTCCAATTAAAATCCCAATGATGTACCTTACAGAAATAGAGCAAGAAATTATGAAATCCATCTGGAAGAATAAGAAACCCACAATAGCAAAAGCAATCCTTGGCAGAAAGAGTGAAGCAGGGGGTATCGCAATACCAGATCTTCAACTCTACTACAAAGCAATAGTAACAAAAACGGCATGGTATTGGTACCAAAATAGAAAGGTGGATCAATGATACAGAATAGAGGACACGGACACAAACCCAAATAAATACAATTTTCTCATAGTAGACAAAGGGGCCAAAAATATGCAATGGAGAAAAGATAGCCTCTTCAACAATGGTGCTGGGAGAATTGGAAATCCATATGCAACAGAATGAAACTAAACCCATATCTCTCACCATGCATGAAACTAAACTCAAAATGGATTAAGGACCTCGGAATCAGACCAGAGACCTTGCATCTTATAGAAGAAAAAGTAGGTCCAGAGCTTCAACATGTCGGCTTAGGACCAGACTTCCTCAACAGGACTCCCATAGCACAAGAAATAAAAGCAAGAATCAATATCTGGGATAGATTCAAACTAAAATGCTTTCTCTCAGCAACAGAAACTATCAGCAATGTGAAAAGAGATCCTACAGAGTGGGAGAAAATCTTTGCCAATCATACTTCAGATAGAGCGCTAATCTCCAGAATCTATAAAGAACTCAAAAAACTCTACACCAAGAATGCAAATAATCCAATCGATAAATGGGCTAAGGAAATGAATACACACTTCACAGAAGAAGATCTACAAGCAATCAACAAACATATGGGAAAATGTTCAACATCTCTAGCAATAAGAGAAATGCAAATCATAATCACCCTAAGATTCCATCTCACTCCAATTAGAATGGTGATTATCAAGAATACAAGCAAGAATCAACAACTGGGATAGATTCAAACTAAAAAGCTTTCTCTCAGCAAAGGAAACTATCAGAAATGTGAAGAGAGAGCCTACAGAGTGGGAGAATATTTTTGCCAACCATACCTCAGATAGAGCACTAATTTCCAGAATCTATAAAGAACTCAAAAAACTCTACACGAAGAATACAAATATTCCAATCAACAAATGGGCTAAGGAAATGAACAGACACTTCACAGAAGAAGATGTACAAGTAATCAACAGATATATGAAAAAATGTTCAACATCTCTAGTAATAAGAGAAATGCAAATCAAAACTACCCTAAGATTTCATCTCACCCCAATTAGAATGGCGATTATCAAGAACCCAAGCAACAATAGGTGTTGGCGAGGATGTGGTGAAAAAGGAACACTCATACATTGCTGGTGGGGCTGCAAATTAGTGCAGCCACTCTGGAAAGCAGTGTGGAGATTCCTCAGAAAGCTTGGAATGGAAACACCATTTGACCCAGCTATCCCACTCCTTGGTCTATACCCAAAGGACTTAAAATCAGCATACTACAGAGATACAGCCACATCAATGTTCATTGCTGCTCAATTCACCATAGCCAGATTGTGGAACCAACCTAGATGCCCTTCAGTTGATGAATGGATAAAGAAACTGTGGCATATTTATACAATGGAATATTACTCCGCAATGAAGAATGATAAAATTATGGCATTTGTAGGCAAATGGTCGAAATTGGAGAATATCATGCTAAGTGAGATAAGCCAATCTCAAAAAACTAAAGGACGAATGATCTCGCTGATAAGCAGATAAGGACATATAATGGGGGTGGGAGGGGTTAGCATTAGGTTTAGGGTTAGGTTTAGAGTTAGGCTAAGGAGAGCGGTAAGAATGAAGGAAAGAAGGACTGTATAAAGGGAAAAGGGTGGGAGGGGTGGGGGGAAAGGGAAAAAAAAGAAACATCATTACCCTATGTAAACGTAAAAAAAAAAAAAGAATACAAGCAATAACAGGTGTTGGCGAGGATGTGGGGAGAAAGGTACACTCATACATTGCTGGTGGGGCTGCAAGTTAGTGCAGCCACTCTGGAAAGCAGTGTGGAGACTCCTTAGAATACTTGGAATGAAACCACCATTTGACCCAGCTATCCCACTCCTTGGCCTATACCCAAAGGACTTAAAATCAACATATTACAGAGATACCGCCACATCAATGTTCATAGCTGCTCAGTTCACAATAGTCAGATTGTGGAACCAACCTAGATGTCCTTCAATTGATGAATGGATAAAGAAAATGTGGTATATATATACAATGGAATATTACTCAGCCATAAAGAATGATAAAATTATGGCATTTGCAGGCAAATGGATGAAATTGGAGAATTTCATGCTAAGTGAGACATACCAATCTCAAAAAACCAAAGGACGAATGATATCGCTTATAAGTGGATGATGACACATAATGGGTGGTAGGAATGGTTAGCGTTGGGGTTGGAGTTGGGTTTATGGAGGGGGGCAGGAATGGAGGAAGGAAGGACTGTATAGAGGGAGGGGAGGCGTGGGAGGGGTGGGGAGAAGGGAAAAAAATGGCAGAATGAATCCAACAACATTACCCTATGTAAATTTATGATTACACAAATGGTATGCCTTTACGCCATGTACAAACAGAGAAACAACATGTACCCCATTTGTTTACAATTAAAAAAAAATTTGAATTATAATTACATGTAATGGTAGCCCATATTTCTGATTCTTGTGTGAGCTCAATTATAGTTTCTGGTTTATAAGGAGTGATAATTTTTTTTGGAATAATGCCAAAATTCCTATAGCATTAGTTATTGCCTTTTCTATTAACTTTCCCACTAATTCTGGATAACTCACTAGAGTTATCTTTTGGCTATAGTGAAGATGGACCCAGTAAATAGGTTCCTTGTTGCCAGAACACTCCTGTAGGACTTCCTATGGTGGCTATGATTATCAGCAATATAGGCTTAGTTATATCTATCCGATCTAAATGTGCCTTATTAATGGCATCTTCTACCTTACATAATGCTTTTCTAGCTTCTGTGGTAATTTCCCAGGAGTGAGGAGGGATCATTACTTCCCTTAAGAATATCAAATAATGGTCCAAGATCTTCAGTTGTTAATTTTAAATATGGCCTTATCCAGTTTATATCTCCCAAAAGTTTCTGGAAATCGTTTAATGTTTTTAATTTATCCATCCTAAAGGTAACCTTTTGGGGTCGTCTTAAGGTTTTGTCAATAATGGCACAAAGGTAGTTAATGGAGCAAGAACTCTGTAATTTGTCCTCTGCTATCTCTAATCCGAATCGAAGAAGATTTTTGACCAGCCCATCATATTCTCTGAAAAGTTTGTCTTGATCAGGATGAGCTAATAAGACACCATCCATATAATGACAGATCTTTAGGTCTTTATCAGATTTTCTAATAGGCTGTAAAGCTTTGTCTACATAGACCTGACACATAGCGGGGCTGTTGGCCATGCCTTGTGGCAATACTGTCCATTCATATCTTTGATCACGTCCTTCGTGGTTAGTAGCTGGTACAGTAAAAGAAAATCTATAGGTATCTTCCTTATGAAGTGGTATAGAAAAGAAGCAAACTTTTATGTCTAAAACTATAATTCTCCAATTCTTCAGAATAGCAGACAATTGAGGGAGTCTGGATTGAGCTGTCCCTCATTATTACCATTTGATTATTAATTGCTCTAAGATCTTGGAGGAATCACCACTTTCCTGATTTCTTTTTAATTATAAAAATAGGTGTGTTGAAAGGAGATGTAGAGGGTTGTAGATGGCCTATGGCCAGTTGTTGTCTTACTAACTCTCTGGCTGCTTGTAACTTTTGAGTATTGAGGGGCCACTGAGGTACCCAAACAGCCTTTTGTGATTTCCATGTAATTTTTATTGGCTCAGTGGCTCCCTCTGAAAACCCAGTCCCTCTTTATTACTCCTCCTCATAGCTTGGACAGGTCCAGTTATTCCCTGTGAATGTGCTCCCAGTCCTTTTCCAGGTATAGATCCCTGGTTCACCAAGATATTACAAGCTATCGGGTTAATATGTGTATGTTCATTAGTCAACTTGATCTGTAATTGTCTTAATATGTCTCCCCCATAAATTAACGGGTAAATCTCTTAAGACACAGGGTTGGAAAGTACCGTAATTTCCTTCTGTATCTGTCCATTTCAATAACTGTGCACTCCGGGGTGGGTCTGAGGCAACCCTCAAACCTTGTAAGGTCTGGTCAGCCTTTTGAAGAGGCCAATTTTTTGGCCATTGGGTTAATGTTATGATACTAGGATCAGCTCCAGTTGTCTAATAACCCATTAAATTCTTTGTCACTTATTCTTATAGTATACATGGGGCGAGTGTTTAGATCCAAGGCAAGCATGGTCATAGGTTCCCCTGTGGATCTAAACCCCGATTTATTTCTTTTATTCTTTTTTGCTAAATATTTGTCATTTTCACTGGGTATCACCAGTATTTGTGCTATTTTATCCCCCCAATTTATAACAGAAATACCTTTTGGGGAACTGACCATTATTTTTATCTCTCCCTCATAATCTGGATCAATTACTCCTGGTGTTATATGGAGTCCTCTTAGGGCAGCAGAACTGTGCACTAATAGTAAACCTACTGTTCCCGATTTAAGAGGTCCATAGATACCTGTAGGTATTAATTGAACCCCCATTTCTGGAGTTAGTACTGCTCTGGTGGTGGCACAGAGGTCCAATCCTAAGCTTCCTGTTGTATGTCTGATGAGGGAATTAATGGATAATGGGTTTGAGGAATCACTGTGATGGGATCCGCTGCTGGCTGTCCTTCCTTCAGGGCTCTGAATATTTGTGGGACCCGAGCCCGAGGGCCTCTCATCTTGTTTTTTGAGAGTGGTTTTCCTTCAATGTCAGTTACAGATTTACATTCACTTGCCCAATGTTTTCTTTTTTTACATCTTGGACATACTCCAGGCATTTTTGTGTGTGTACTATGACCTGGGTTTGGACAATCCCTTTTAAAATGTCCTGGCTGTCCACATGAAAAACAGCTTTTGAGTTTGGCCCTCATAGCTTGAACTACTCCTTGAGTGACAGCAGCTACTAGTACTTGACCCTGTATAGCTGACTCATTAATATCTCTGCATATTTTTAAATAGGTATTGAGATCCTTATTTTTCCATGGCCTAATTGCTTCCATGCACCATTTATTAGCTTGTTCATATGCTAACTGTTTTACTAAAGGCATTGCTTGTTCTAAATCCCCAAACACTCTGCCTGCTGTTTGTAACAGTCTACAAATTCTGCATATGGTTCATTTGAGCTCTGTATAACTTTGGATAATTGCCCTTGCAAGTCCCCATGACCTTGTAATGTTTTCCAAGCTCTAACAGCAGTGGTAGTTATCTGAAGATAGACCGCTGGATCATATGTAATTTGTTGCTGTTGTTCAGCTTATGGTCCTTGTCCCAGTAACATATTTAGGTTTCTTTGATGGAAACCTGCGGCTGCATTTCTACAAGTCGTCTCTGCACAGAGCTCTTGATTGGTTACTTTCCACATTAAATATTGTCCACCATGCAAAACTGCTCGACACATACTTGCCCAGTCACTAGGAGTCAGATTAAGTGTTGCGATGGATTCCACCATACTCACGGTAAACGGAGCTTGGGGCCCATAAGTAGTCACTGCCTCTTTAAGATTTTTTACTGTTTTAAATTCTAGGGCCTGATGAAATTGCTGCCCCTGATTGTCCACCAAGACCGGGCAGGACAGTCTTAATGGGCCTCCACAGGGTCCCAGCCATCCCCGGTCTGTTTATCACTCCACTACAACATGGCCAACAAGAGTGCTTACAAAATGTTGGGTCTTCACACCTTTCATCATAAGGGGGAGCTGAGGAGGTAATTATCTCATGGTCAATCCTGCCCTTTAGCAATTCTGCAATGTTAACTCACTTATTTTCTAGTTAATCCCCAGTGTCTCCTTCCTCTTTGGAACTTTCTTCCTGTTTTTGGCTACTCCAGCTAACTTCCTCTTTAATCTCTTCTAGCACTTCTTCTCCTTCTTTTAATATATTTTTTATGCCTCCTTTAGTTGAAGTTTGGCATCCTCTTATTAAGGTCCACATAGGAATGGTACCGGGGGGAGGTCTACGCCCTCTGCTTCTGCTTTTCTTAAGTCATTCCCATGTTGTTCCCAATGAGGAATGTACATTAAGTCTTCTTCTAAAAACCAAGGACTCACTCTCTGTAGGGTCTGTACATAACATTTTATAGTTTTTTTGTTTTACTGGTGTGCCATTTTCCTTTAATAATTTTTGAATTATCCTTTCAGACAGATTTCGTGATATTTCTGAACCCATCTTCTGCTGCTAAATAAGTTTGATACAGGATGAACGAAGACCACACTAACAGTAGTACAAACACACAAGCAACACAAAATACACGCACTCCAGAGCTCATTTACTATCCTATTTATTTTTGTATTTCACTATTGGCCAGCTATCCTGAGCACCTAACTGCCTTAGAGACAGGGGCTGCAGCTTACCTCGCTACTTACTGTTTGGGTTTTCAGGAGGGGTGATGAATACAGAGTTCTCCGTATGGGCCACCACTTGATGCTGTCCAGCAGAGTCAATTTGGCATGGGAGACAAACGGGCAGCAAGACTCTTGAATTTGAAGCAGTTTATTGATGATTCAAGAACCCGGAACCCCAGCGCTCGAGGAGAGCCGGCTTATATTCCCTCCAGGAGGTGAAGGATAGGCCAACGCTAGTTATGCCCTGATTAGGCGAGGAGCTAGCTGTCCAATCACGGTAAAGGTCAAACAGGCATGAGCAGGAGCACTCGGGAATACATGTGCACGCATTGTGTGCGTGGACTTATTTGAATACGGCCAATGATAAGGCACTTGGGTGTGTCTATGTTAACTGACTTCCTCACAACCCATGTGATCAAAACAACTTCTGGCTGGGTGCCAGGTGCCATCTTGGCATAGTCCACATGGCATAGCCCCCAACACTCCACATCCTCACAAATTCATTCATTTCCCTTCCTTTCCTCCTTCCTTCTTCTTACTTTCTATTTCTTTCAATAGTAGTCATCCTAATGGTATTAGGATAGTATTGAAATTCAAGTTTGTGTTTACACATGACTAGTGATGTTGAGCAATTTTCAACTTATTGGCTAAATGAACATATTCTTTGAAGAAATGTCTCCTCAAGTGATCTGCCCATTTTTGAGTAGGTCATTTTTTTCAGTGAAATGTTTTCTATCCTGGATGGTAGACATCTCTTTAACATAGAGAGATTATTAGATATTTGATTTGAATGAATTTTCTCCCACTCTATGGAGTGTCTATTCATGTACAAAAGTGTTTTATTTTCTTGAAGCCCAATTTGTCCACATTTTCTTTTGTTGCCTGTGCCTTGGTGTCATATCCAAGAAGTTGTTTCCAAATCCAGTGCTTTGAAATGTTTGTCTTATGTTTTCTTTTAAGAGAGTCATTAAGTCTTACAGTTAAGTCTTCAATTCACTTTGAGTTAAATTTTGTATAAGTTGTTATGAAAGAATCTAAGTTCATATTTTTTGGTACATGGATATCCTGCTTTCCAGCATCATTTGTTGAAAAGTATCTCTTTCCTATTGAATGGTCTTGGCATTCTTGTTGAAAATCAATATGTGGGGACTTGCTTATAGGTTTTCTACTCTATTTCCCTACACTTATTTATGTCTTGAATTTCTTCTAGCAATGTTTTACAGTTTTTATTTTAGAAGTCTTTTGACTCATTTATCAAGTTTATCCCTTAATATTTTATTTTTTAATGCTATTGTAAATAAAATTGCATTCTTAATTTCATTTAAGATTGAACATTTTCAGTATAGGAAAAACAATTTTATTTTTGTGTGTTGTTTTCAGAACCAGTTATTTTGCTGAAAACATTATTCTAACAGATTGTGTGTGTGTGTGTGTGTGTGTGTGTGTATAATCTTAGGGATTTCTACAATTAAAATCATGTCATCTGTGAACAAAGATAATTTTATTTCTTCATTTCCAGTATGGATACATTTTATTTTTAATGGTTCTGACTAAGACTTTCATCCTTATGTTTAATGGAAGTGGCAAAAGTGGGATTCCTTGCCTTATTCCAGTCTTAGAGGAAAGGTTTTCATTCTTTCATCATTAAGTATTAGGGTAGCTAGGGATTTCTTCACATATGACTTTCATTACACTGGGTAGTTGCTTTATTTTTCCTAGTTTCATCTCTTTTTTCACAGTGCACTTCCCTTTATTCAACACACACACTCCACACACATTAGAGCTTCGTCTATGTACCAGGTACTTATTAGACACTGAAAATTCATTAATAAAAGATCTGTCCTTAAGGATCTTTGTTCTGAAAATAATACATAAAAACTATTTTTCACTAATACGCTGAAGGCTGTATATAGTGGCATGGTCCTGTAGTCCCAGCGCTTGGGTGATCAGGATCACCTGAACCCAGGAGTTCAAGATCAGTCTGGGCAATATAGAAAGACTCCGTCTGGGGAAAGGAGGAGAGGGGAGGGGAAAGGAGGAGATAAAAGGGAAGAATGAACTGCATGAGTATATAGAAAAAAATTTTTTGCTGTCTTTCTTTTTTTATCTGTTCTAATTCATTGTACATGACAGAATGCATTTACACATTTTGATAGATCATACATAAAGGCAGTATAATCTCTCATTTTTCTGATTGTACATATTGCAGGATCACATGAGTCATGCAGTCATACATGTACATGAGGTAATAATGTCTGTTTCACTCTACTATCTTTCCTACTCTCATACCCTTTCCACTCCCTTCACTCCCCTCTACCTAATATACAGTAACTATTCTTCCCTGTTTCCCCTCACCCTTATTGTGAATTAGCTTACATATATCAGAGAAAACATTTGGTTTTCAGTTTTTTGGATTTGGCATATTTCGCTAACTCCATCCATTTACCAACAAATGTCATAATTTCATTCTTCTTTAAAACTGAGTAACCTTCCATCATATATATATGTGTGTGTATATATATATATATTTCGTACATCACATTTTCGTGCATCACATTTTCTTTATCCATTCATCTGTTGAAGGGCATATAGGTTGATTCCATATTTTAGCTATGGTGAACTGAGCTGCTATAAACATTGATGAGGCTGCATCACTGTAGTATGCTGATTTTAAGTCCTTTGGGAGGAGTGAAATAACTGGGTCAAATGGTGTTTCCATTTCCTGTTTTCTGAGGAATCTCCATGGTGCTTTCCATAATGTTTGCACCGTTTTGCATTCCTACTTTCCTAGTTTCTTTAATGTTTTTGTCATGAATGGGTGACAAATTTTGACAATACTTTTCTACATTGAGATTATCATACTTTTCTTTGCCTTCATTCTGTTAATGTATCTCCTTGATTGATTTTTGTTGTTGAGCTATCCTTAAATCGAGCAATAAATCATCCTCAGTTTTAGTACACAACTCTTTTTGAAAGTGGTTGGTTATTATTTTACTGAGAATTTCTGCATCAACGTTCATAATGGACCTAGTCTACTGTTTTCTTTTTTGTAGTTCTTTGGGTTTGGTGTGGGTAATGCTGTCTTCAATAAATCTTCTTTTAATAAAATTAAGTATTGTGCAACCAATTTTTTTAAGTTTTCATTTTTTATACCTTTATTTTATTTATTTATATGTAAATATAAATAAATATTTATATATTTATTATTCTATTTATATGAATAGAATCCAGTGCCTCACACAGCTAGGTGAGCACTCTACCACTGAGCCACAACCCCAGCCCCAATAGAATATCTTTATTAAAAAAGCTATTTTTTAGTTGTAGATGGAAACAATATCTTCATTTTGTTTATTTATTTTTATGTGGTGCTGAGGATGGAACCCATGCCTTACATGTGCCTGGCAATCATTCTACCATTGAGCCATAACCCTAGCCCATACATCTGTTTTGTATATACAATGTTGCACATTTCTAAAGCATTTTTTCTCTATGTCCATACAAATTTTATCTCAATCAGATTTCTTCTACTCAAAGGATTTTTAATGACATTTATTTTAACTTTTAATTTCTTAAAGATTTAATTTCACATCTTTTTACAAAGTCAATTTTCACAGGACATACAATTTTAGGTTGATGAATTTTTTCTTTCAACACTTTAAAAGCACTTCTTTCATCTCATGCTTTGATTAGCTTTTCACTACAAGTCTAAGAATATTATTTTGCATTTTTATCTATCTTTGCTTAAGATTTTCTGTTATTACTGATTTTTCAATACTCCATTATAATATGCCATAGTGAGGCTTTTACATATGGAGTGAGGTGTGTGTGTGTGTGTGTGTGTGTCTATGCTTTTGGGGTTTGTATTCTTTTAAATCTCTGATTTTATAGTTTTTATTAGATTTGTAAATATGGAAAATATTCCCAATGTTCTGTTTTAGACATGAGGTATTCCCTCGAAATTCTTGCATTCTGAGTCAATGCAAGAAAACTTACATGTGAAAAGGATTGGGTTATGAGATCCTTGACCTAATCATTCTATCAAGCCTCTGATAGAAACCGAGTGGTAATTGTAAGGCAGGTAGTGTGTGGTTGGAGGACGCAGGTCATTGGGGGCATGACTTTGGGGTATATACTTTGTCTCTGGTGAGGGAGTCTCTCTCTGCTTTCTGAACTGCTTTCATCTACCACACCCTTCCATCATGATGTTCTGTTTCACCTGGAGCGCAGAGTAATGGAACTGGGTATCTATAAACTGACACCTCTGAAACCATAAGCACCAAATAAACTTTTCCTTCTGTAAAGTCATTCTTGTCAAGTGTCTTGGCCATAGTAACAAAAAAGCTAATCAACACACCCCATTATTTATTCAATATTTTTTTCTGAATCCTGTTCTGGGATTCCAATTATGTATTAGACTTCTTGATCTCTTCTCATAAATCATTTAGTTTATGTTTTCTTTTATCATATTTTTCTCTTTGCACTTGCTTTCAAAGAGGTTTTGTTCCTGTTTTCTAAAATCTCCAAAATAATTCAATTTCACATATTTGTCTTATTGATTATTAATGTCATATTATGTGTCATCTCATCAATGCTAAAATTATTTTTCTTTAATGTTTGGACTTCTGATACCAAGATAATAAAAAGTGAGGAAAGCTGCTACTACTTTGGCAGAGGTAATTTTATGCTTGTGTCAAGGAGATATAGAGCTAATGTTACATGATGGAAACAGAGAAGAAAATGTCTGTTTCTGAAGCATTATCTAATCTCACTTGGCCTAAATTGTATGTTTATCATAAGAGTTATTGACCCCTAGTCACTGATAAAGAAAGTTCATAGTCAAAATACTCAGTGAATTTAAAAAAATTTAAGGAATGAACTAAAAGAGAAAATTTAGGAAGTACAAGTACATTTCAATAAGGAGATAGAAATTCTGAAAAATAATCAAGCAGAAAAGGTGGGAAAAAGTGACTCAATAAAACAAATTAAAGATTCAGTTGAAAGCATCCCCTATGGATTAGATCACATAGGAGACAGATTTTTCAGTCCTCAAAGAAACACAAAGTCTATAATCTTGAAAACAAAGTCAGCAATAAAGAAGATAAGAGACCACGACCAAAATATTAAATAAAAAATCTGCAATAACATTGAGAAATCAAACATAAGAATCATTGGCTCAGAATAAGGCACCAAGATACAAGCTAAAAGAATACACAACCTTTTCTGTGCAAAAAATGTCAGAAAAAATTCTGAACTTTAGAGATGTGGTGGGAACTCAAATATAAGAGGTAAAATAAAAAACAATCCTCTCCAAGACACATTATATTAAAAATCTTTGATACACAGAGTAAGCATAGAATTTTAAAAGCTGCAAGAAAAAAAATGGCATGATACATGGAAAGGTGAACCAATTAGACTTGTCTCTGATCTCTCATCTCAGTCTCTAAAAGTCAGGAGGACATGGAATAACATATACTAAATCACAAAACATAGTGGGTACCAACCAAGATTGTTATATTCAACAAAGTTATTCCTGAGAATTGAGAATAAAATAAAAAAATCTTCCAAGATGAACAGAAACTGGATGAATCTGTGACCACTAAGCCAGTGCTCCAGAAAATACTTAGTGAAATATTAGATACAAAAGAGATGAAAAAACATCAGAATGAGTGAATGAATGAATCTCATTAGAACAGTACCAAGTTAAGGAGAAAAAAGTCTGAATTAAGAAAAAATAGGGAGAACATTCCAACTTATTGGAACAGGCATCAGCTTCCTTAGCAAGACTCCTAAAACACAAGAAATAAAATGGGATGGCAAAGAAAACCAGAGCACCAAAAGAGAGTCTGCACGATAGGAGAAAATCTTTGCCAGGTATTCTTCTAACAAGGGATTAATATTCAGAATATATAAAGAACTTAAAGAGCTTGACAGCAAAACCAAACACTAAATAAATAAATAACCAGATCAGTAAGTGGGCAAAATAACTAAAGAGGCACTTCTCAAATAAGAAATAAAAATGACCAACAAATATGTGAAAAACATTCAATATTCCTAGGAATCAGGGAAATGCAAATCAATGTTATTTCAAGATTTCATCACACTTCAGTTAGAATGGAAATCATTAAGGATAGAGATAATAATAAATTATGGAAAGGATATAGGGAAAAGAAACACTCATATTGTTATGGGACTACAAATTATAACAATCACTGTGGAAAACTGTATGGAGATTCCTCAAAAGACTAGAAATGGAACCAACATATGACCCTGCTGTTCCACTCCTTGGTATCCAAAAGAAACAAAATCATCATCCTATAATGATACATTCATATAAATGTTTATAGCACCACAATTCACAATAATGACGTTATGGAATCAGCCCAGGTGTCCATCAACAGATGAAAGGATAATGAAAATGTGCTATATATAATAATGGAGTTTTATTCAATCATAAAGATGAAATTTTGTCCTTTGCTGGTAAATGGGTGGAGCTGGAGAACATCATGCTACTTGAAAAAACCCAGACTCAAAAAGTCAATGGTCTAATGTTTTCTCTTATATGCAGAAGCTAGAGAGAAATAATTTTTAAAAGGGAGTGATTCCATGAAGATAGAAGGAAGAACAGTGGAGGAGATAAAGGGGATCAAGTTGGAAAATGAATATATCACAATGAATCACAATTTTAAGTATATCTTTGAAGCACCAGTTAAAAAATGTTGAATAAACTAAAGAAAGATCACTAGAATAAAGGAAAGGAGCAGGGCTGGAGTGGGGAGGGAAAGTGGAAATACTCGAGATTGAAGTAGAACAAATGTTACATGCATGTAAGAATATGTCAAAATGAAGCCCATTTTTAAAATGAAGTATTTTTAAATTTTTTTTGTAGATGGACAGAGTACCTTTATTTTATTCATATATTTTTATGTGGTGCTGAGGATCAAACCCAGTTCCTCACACATGCAAGGCAAGTGCTCTAACACTGAGCTACAACCCCAGTCAGAGAGCCCATTATTATTTAAAATTATAATCCACTAACAAAAGCTTTTTAAAAAACCCTAGTGTTCTGAGTGGTATGCAGTAGATGCTCTAACGAGCCACCCAGAACCTCCTTCAGTTCTCAGATGCTCATCCTCTATGTTGCTGGGAGAACTGGTAGTTACGTTTCTCAGCTAAGAGTGTCTCTGGGAGTGGTCTTCAGTCATGGCAAGCGCCCTCATCATCATTCATGCACCCTCTTCATGTGCAAAGGCAGCTCATACCAATGGCTGGTAATTGTGGTGGAACACAGAACTGGAACCCTTGCCTCAAGGCCCAACAACCCTGAAGGACAGTTCTAGCTTCTTGTAGGATTGACCTTTGTTGTGACTCTATTACAATTCAAGAATTTTTCCTGCTAAATCTACTTCTTTCACTTGACCGTTGGTGTTAATCCTGAGGGTATGCCCTCAGCAAATTAACCCTACACACAGTTTTATATCTTAGAGTCAGTTTCCCAAGGTCCTCAACTAAGACAAGTGTTTACCATGTGATTGTCAGAAAGGGAAACCCTTAACATCCAAAAAGATGTTGTTATCCTTGTGAGTAATCAGCTGAATTAAAATAAGCTAAGAAAACTGAGCAGCACTTCTGGTTGAGGGCTGAAAGTCTTAACATGTTAGTTATTTTCAATCCAAATCCTAGCAGGTTTATTTAGCTGGAAACTATTAATAACTCAAAAGTTTACAAGAATGAAAGAATAGCAACTTTGGACATCTGTGAAGCAAATTATTCTGAGGCAGGAAATATTTAGTCCTGCTAAATTCCAAGGGGAGTGATAGAACTCTTTCAGCCTTAAATGGCCCCACCCTTGAATGTGGGTAGGGCCTTGAGACATACAGTAAGGAACTTTTTCTCTTGCTACTAAAATGGAGACTTGCCCCAAATAGTATTTCACTATTCCCCCAGGTAGTGACTAACCATGGAAAGAAAAATGTATCCATCCTTTAAGTGTCAGTTTTCATAAGGAAAACATAGGGATGTCCTTGTTTCCGAGTCTCCTGTCAGTTTATTCAGCAGAGAGATGACTCAGTAGGTCCCAGTTAGCTGAACAGTACAGGCTACAACCAACAGTGGAGTTATCTTTGTTTTAGGGTCACATAAGTGTTTCTGTTGATCCCATAAATACATAGGGTATTACAGTAGCACGGGGACTACTTTACAGATCATTGACTACAGAGTCCAGCTGTGTCTGCACTAAGCACAGCTTTCTATGGGATAAGGACAGTTCAGGAGTTTGTCTGTGGCCTCTACTTCTAAGCTTATACTTTGTGACCTGCATTTTATTTCTGCATTTTGTGGTAGTTGTGCCCTTCTAAGAACACATTCTTTAAAAATTTCCTATAGATAAATAATTTCCAAAAGAGGATGCCTAAACCTTGACTAGTTTCCTCCAATTAAAAAAAAAAAAGTCTAGTTAATTAGAAAGCTTTAAAAACTATTAAAATCATTTAATTAATGTTTTATTTGTTCTAATTGATTGTACTCGACAGTAGAATGTGTTTATACATTTCAATAGATCATACATTAAGATGTTTTATATTTAAATTATTTCCATGTGCATTCCCTTTGTCTTTCTCTAAATTGAATATAGTAGAACTTTCAGCAAGAAAACAGAACTAATAGGTGAATTAAATAGATGATATTCAGTAGGGTTGGGAGTGAAAAAAGAAAATTCTGAATGATATTTATATGGGTAATTTGCAGGGTATGACTACTAATAAGAACAAGAATTCCCCTAAATTTTTCCAGCAGTAGCATGATGTCAACGGAAGATACAAGGGAAGTATGTGATGAAACACACCTTGGCTAAGATATAACCTCAGTTTGGGTCATGTCATGTTTGAACAGGTCTGCTGCAAACAGAACACAGAGATCTTTTAAGTGATTCTAAGGTAAGGTGCAAATATATTTGAGCATGTGAGATTTTATAGAGCGTAAAGTGGAAGGTTTGCTGTTTTCTCTGTCAAAGGCTATTGATTTTGAACTGGTAGGAAGAAAGTTCAGCTGGCACATACTAGGTGTAAACTCTGGTAAACAAAGTGCCGACTTGGACTTGAGTGGCGGTGGGTGTCTATTGCTGGTTTAGCAGCATTGCTGAACTACTGGCAGGCACTGAGGCAATGGTTTGAAAGACCTGGAAGGAAATTTTCTCTGTATTCTGGAGCTCAAGTAAGTGATCTGATTGCAGATGGTGGTTGGGTTCAAGGATATTTCTGCCTCTTTTAGTCTAGCCTTAGTACTTCCTTTAGTTCTAACTCTGTAAGATATCAACAATCTTTTTATCACAGGATAATGATATCTGGGAACTTAGGAAGCTAACAGGCAAAGAACTACTTTAAGAGAGAGGATCTGGTTCCATATTTTAGGTATAAAGAAGAATAAAATTATGGCATATGTTGGTAAATGGATGGGGTTAGAGAATATCATGTTAAGTGAAATAAGCAAAACCCCAAAAAACCAATGGCTGAATGTTTTCTCTGATATGCGGATGCTAATTCACAATAAGCGATGGGGATAGGGAAGAATAGAGTTACTTTATATTAGGTAGAAGGGACTGAAGGGAGGGGAAGGAATATGGGGGTAAGAAGGATAGTGACATTATTACCTCATGTACATGTATGACTGTATGACCAATGTGATCCTACAATATGTATAATCAAAAAAATGAAAGATTACACTGCATTATGTATGGTCTATCAAAATGTATAAGTGCATTCTACTGTCATGTACAACAAGTTAGAACAAATACAAAATAAAAATAAAAAAAGAGAGAGAGGATCTGCTTTCGAATTTCATTATTCAGATTGCTGATCATGTTCCCTGTGCCCTGATTTCCAGATATTGTGCCATTTACCTGGTCTCTTCATTTTAAGGTCTCAGAGAAAAAAAAGTGAATTCAATGTTTTAGACTTGGTAGTCACTATGACAGATGTCCCAGTTACCAAGACTGCTCTTGTGACACAGATGGTTCAGTTATAAAATGTAAATATCCACTAAAAGTTTATTTACTAAGATTTTAAATATATTTTTAAAAGTAGATTTTTAAATATTGATTCATTGAGGTATAATTTATATACAGCAAACTTTATTATATTTAATATTAACTTGTTATCTTTTATGTATGTATGTATATATACACTCCCCAAATTTTCCCTGTGGTCAATATAAGTAACATATCCATGACTCCCAAAGGTGTCTTCATGTACTTTTGTAAATTCTCCTTTCTTTTCTTCCTCCTGTCCCCAGGCAACCATTGATTTGCTTTCCCAAGGATTATTTGCATTTTCTAGTATTTTACATACATGAAATCATACCATGTGCATCATACCATTTTTTGTGTGACTTCTTTAATTTAAATCCTGTTGAGATTCATGTGTGTTGTATATAAAAATAGTTCATACCTTTTTATTGCTATACATATTATATTGTATGGCACATCACAATTTGATCATCCATTCACCTGTTAATGAAATTCTGAGTTATTTCCAATTACTGTCTTTTACAAATAAGGCTACTATGTCTTTACATGTGCAAGTCTTCCTGTACTTTTGTCACTCTTCTAGTTGGTTTTAAAAAATGAATATCTCTCATAGTTTCAAGATCTGGGTTAAAGATACATACATGTAGGTGGCAATGGAGGGAGATACCAGGATGCCTATCAGTCATTTAGAGATTACAACTCTTGGAATTTTGACCTGCTTTTCTAGCTGGAATGCCAACATACCTACATCCGTGTGAATCCTCCAATGGGGAAGTATTGCTGATATTCCTTTGCCATATTTGTCGGATATTAAAATAATAATATGCTAAGCACCATTTCTTTAAATATTTTCATATTGGCTGTATAAGTGCCAAATAGGCCTATCATTTTTATTCAATAGTAGTGAGATTTTGACCATAGGAATTTCTTCCCCCAGATCTTGACTCATTTTTCTAGCACACTATGATTTAAATAAAACCCTATATTTCCCTTTAATATGTGTTGTTTGAAACATTTGGTGGTGGTGTGGTAGTGGGTTATCTGATTTACACCCTGTGAACCAACTCACGTATTTCTAACTTTAACACAGAGTTACAAGACAAAATATAGGATGCTCAGTTAAATCTGGATTTCAAATAAATAATGAATAATTTGTAAGACCCATTTTTTTTCAAAATGTTATCAATTGTTCTTTTTTCAAAAAAAATTGTTGTAGTTGGACATGATATCTTTATTTTATTTATTTATTTTTATGTGTTGCTGAGGATTGAACCCAGTGCCTCACATGTGTTAGGCAAATGCTCTATCACTGAGCTTCAACCCCAGTCCACGAATTACTCTTTTAGTGTTAATGTCTAAGAATGTTTTGCTATACACACAGTTTATGCTAATTAATTTTTTTCCTGAAATTTTATAGATCTATTTATATATATATATGTTTCATTTTGAGACTTTTTGTTATAAGTTGCAATGTTTATATTATCCCCTTTTTGCATATAGTTCCCTAATTTTTTACAGTAGCATATTTTCAAAAGCCTGTTTTTTCTCATTAAATTCCTTCTGCATTAAACATAAAATAAGTTATCTGGGTTCATGTGGATCCATTTTCTCTGCTCTTGTTCTGTTCCCTTTATGTATCTATCTACTCTTCTGCCAATTCCATATTATCTTGATTAATGTAGTCTTACAATAAGTCTTGAAATTGAGTTTTAAGATTCCTCCAACTTCTTTCTGCTCTTTTAGATTATTCTGGCTATTCTAATCTTGTCTTCACATACAAATTTTTAAATAAACTTCTTGACATTTACCAAAAAAATGTTCTGGAGTCTTAGACCATCTTGTGCTACTATTGCAGAACAAATCAGCTGGGTAATTTATAAAGAACCAAATTTATTTCTGGAGGCTGTAAAGTCCAAGATCAAAGTCCCAGTGTCTGTCAAGAGCCTTGTGTGGTGTCATCCATGGCAGAAGGCAAGAGAATCAATGAGAGAGAGGCAAAAAGAGGCCAAACTTGTCCTTGTCCTTTTATAAGCAATGCACTCCCATGATAATAAGCCCACTCCAATAATAATGGTGAGAGTTCATGAGAGAGGAGTCCTCAAGGCCTCATCACCTTTTTAATGTCCTACCTCTTAACACTGAAGGGCAATTTGTAGGGGTGTGTGCCAGGCTAGCTTAGGCGCAGGTAAGAGCCCACAGAGCCATAACCCAGGCCCTGGGAGTTGGGTAAATGCAGGCTTGTGGTGAGCAACCTGCAAACTCGGTTATTGCAGGAGAAACCATACATTTTATAGACTTTTAACCCAATCCCAGTGTGCCATGGGGGATGAGACCACCAGGCCCTATACAGGTTCCCTTAGTAACACTAGATAAATCTGGGGACAGTTGTTTACTTTCCGAAGTGACCAGAGCGGAATGCTCCTCTCCGTAGGTATTACTGATGGGCGTGAATGTGTGAAGGTTTTCCTTACACACTTGAGACATTCACAGCTGCTAGCCAAGACTTAGGATTTCTCCCAACATTAAATTCCAAGAATTTGGGAGGGCACAGATATTCACGTCATAGTAACTGGAAACATGGTTTAGCTCTTTCATTTAGATTTTATTTTCTTTCCAACAGTGTTTTGTAGTTTTTCAGCATGCAGAACTTACACGTTTTGTTAAATTTATAACTCATTACTTCGTTTTTTGGTGCCATTATAAATAGCATTAAAAAATTTCAAACTCCAAATGGTTATGACTTATGTATAGAAACACAATTGACTTTTGAATATTCACCTATAATTTTCAACCTTCCTAGGCTCATAAAAGATATTATATCACAGAGATATTTCATAGGTCCACTGGATGTTCTACGTTGATAACCATGTCATACGTGGATAGGGATGTGGTCTCCCTTTCCAGTCTGTGTGTCATTTTGCACTGGCTAGTACTTCCAGGACAATGTCGCATTGGGGAAGTGAGATAGGACGTTCTTTGCTGTCTAACCTGGGAACAAGTTTTCAATTACTCTCAATTAAAAATATGTTAGGCGCCAGACTGCGAGGGATATTGAAACTGCGAGTGTTTTTTCCTTTTGGTCCTTGGGGTGAGTCAGGGTAATGCGCGGATCAATGGGATGAAGTGCAGTTTTAGGACCCTCTGGCGTCTTTACTCCTACTCGGGTCACTAGCTCAGGTGCGCCGAGGACAGTGTTCCTGAGGTCCTCGTGGCCGGCCTAGCCGCCTGCCCCCGCAGTGAAGGCTCTGTGGGGCTGGTCGGGCTTGGCGCCAGGCGTGCTGCGTGCTGTCTACTTCTAGGGCAAACCCAGGTGAGCTGGAGTCTATGGTCCTGAATTCAGGGATCCCCTAACTGACGAAGAGCTTCACCGAGGAGGAGAAATATAACCAGGAGCTCAAGAAAACTCAGCTCATCAAAGCTGCACCAACGACGAAAAGAAGCTCTGTGTTTGCAGACCCAGTGATCATAAATTCACCAACATGGCGATGAAAGGAGGAAACAAAGTACTGGCCAGATCTCTCATGAACCATGTAAGATCGGATGCTGGCCCAATAAATCTAAACCGAGATTTATTGGCATCAGCTCTCGGGCGAGGTTCACTGGTCCACCAAGGTAAAGGGCCAGGGAAGTCTCGCTGGGGCTCCGGGACTGCGTTTTTGTACCCTGGGGTAGGCTCGGGGGTGGACCTGTCTTCCTGCGGTTGGACGGAAACCCTGCTGGGACCTGTGTCCTTCTGGAGTTGGCTAGGGATACCGCTGAGTGACAGGCAGGTGCGAGAGGCCATTAGGGTTTATCTGTCGGCCTCTGGTTGCTCTTTGGCTCTTGCGGACTCCCTGATGCCCTGCCCCTGTTCTGTCACTTCCAACCGCCCCAACAAACCAGACTTTGGAATCTGTGAAATGGAAGCCTTTGAGAAGTACCATGCTGCTTCTGGAGAGGAACAGGCTACCATGGAGCGCAACCCCTAATACCATCTTGCACCAGGCACTGAAAAACTGTGAGCCTGTAAATTGGGCTGGTACCCATTCTCAAGGGTGGTCATTTCTACTAGGTCCCTGTGGCGATTGGGCTGGCTGATGTCGCCGCTTCCTAGCCATGAAGTGGATGATCACTGAATGCCGTAAGAATAAGCACCGGGGACATTGATGCCAGAGAAGCTGTCTCACGAGCTGCGGCAAGCCTTTCACAACCAGGGCCCCGTGATCAAGAGGAAGCATGACATGCACAAGATGGCCTAGGCCAACCGAGCCCTGGCATTACCTTTGGTGGTAGAGGGAGAGCAAAGGTTCCCAGCAGAGCCCAGGACCTCTGCGACAAAAAATCCTTGTGAGCCACTGTTCTGTTGAAAAGTAGCAATGGTTAAGGATGTAGTTCCTTTATGAAGCAGTACTTTTTTTTGCCTATTGATCCTCTTTCTTTGGGGCTAGAACTGATTGTTCCTGCCCCTTCTCTTTGTAAAGAGGGAACATGTCAACTTAGGGATTTTGTCGGAGAAACTCAGGGCCCAGTCTTCTCCTCTCTCACCTCGGAGTGGGCCTTTGGATACTATGAAATTCCTTTGTTTCAGAAATGATTTATTAGAAAATCTTTAGTCTTAATAGTGTAACACATTATGTAAGAACTACTATTCATTAAAACTGACTGGAGGACAAATAAAATATGTTAGTAGGATTTTTGCCTATTGACTCTACATGGTTAAGGAAGTTTCCCTGTTTCTGGTTTGCTGAGTGATTTAATCATGGATACTGAATTTTTTAAATGCCTTTTCTGTATCTATTGAACTGATTATCTGTTTTTATGTTACTGTGAATTATATTTACTGACTTTCACATATTGAACTGGCCTGAATTCACTTGTTCACAATATATTAGTATTTTTATATATTGCTAGAGTTTATTTGCCAACTTTTGGTTTCTAGTTTTACATATATCTTCATGGGGGATAGCACTCTGTTGCCTTATTTTTCTTTTAACATACTTTTGTGACTTGATATCACGGTTATGTGACTCTCATAAAAATGATCTGTGAAATCTTTCCTGTTATTTCATTTTTGCCTACAGATAATCTGTAGAATTAGTGTTAATTGTTCTTTAAATTTTTTTCAGTCCACCAGTATAATTACCCAGGCTTGGAGTTTTTTTTTTTCTTTTTTTTTGTATTCAGGACATCTATTTCTTCCTGATGTTGATTTGGTAGTTTATTCATGAAAATAATTGACCCAGTTCATATTAAGTTTCCAAATTTATATTCATAGAGTTGTTTATCATTTCCCCTTGTTTTCTATCTAATTTCTGTGAGATTAGTAATGATATCCCCTCTTTCATTCCTGAAATTGTTGATTTGTGTCATCTCATTTTCTTAGTTAGCATGGCTAGAAGTTTATCACTTTTAATTGCTCTTTTATGAGAAACTATTTTATTTCATTTTCTCTGTTGCTTTCCCTTTGTCAATTTTATATAATTCTGTTTTATTTTTAAATTATTTTTTCTGTCTTTAGGACATATACTGCATAATTTCAAATATTTGGGGATTATCCAGATATCTTTCTGCTGTTGATTTCTAGTTGAGCACCATATGGTTTAAGATCATACTTTTAATGATTTCAAGTATTTGAAATTATTTAAGGATTGTTTTGTTTTATAGTTTAGAATTTAACTCAACTTTGTTTATATTTTATATATGCTTGTGAAGAATATATATTCCCCTGTGGTTGGAGTATTCTATAACTTTCAAGGTTAATTTAATTGATATAAATCACCTCCTTCATTTATTGATATTCTGCCTACTTGCTCTATCAGTTACAGAAATAGGAGTGTTAAAGTCATCAGTACTAATTGTCAATTTAATTCTCCTTTTGAATCTATCATTATTTACCTTATGTAATTGATGATTGTTACTGGACCATTAGCCCCTTTGTCATTATGTGATGTTTCTATGTCTAATCATTTTTCCTGTTCCGAAAACTACTTCATCTGAAACTAGTATAAGGACTCCAGTTATATTTTTCTTTAGAATTTTCAAGGCATATCTTCTTCAATTCTTATATTTTTAATCCCCTATGTCTTTATTTTTAAGTACTTTTCTGATAGCATCAAATTGGTCTTGTTTTATTCAATTTAACGATCTGTATCTTTAACTTGTCTTTCTAGACCATTCCCATTTTCAATGTTTGTTCATGGACTTGAATTGAAACCACCCTCCCTGGTCCATGTTAATATTTGTTGATTTTTATTTCTTTATTTTACATTTCATCTTTCTTGAGATTTAATTGAGAAATTTTAATATTCCACTTTATTTCCTTTAGTGATTTATTTTTTAGCTGTTAAAAAACCTTTCACTGGTTGTCCTAGGGTTTAGACTATACATTTTGAATTATCCAAATATCTTTAAATAATACTTTAATACTTCATATCTAGATATGGAGCTGGTATCCCTTGTGCTATTATCATCAATTACTTTGTTTTCACATAGGCTACAAATCCCATTATATTTTTACTATTTTTGAAATAGACAATTAGATATCTTTTAGGGCAATTAAAATAGGAAATGATCCAGGTTTTACTTTAATTTTTTCTGCTAAAGATGCGCTTCATTTTCTTTCTCTTTCTTTCTTTCTTTCTTTCCTTCCTTTCTTCTTTCCCTCCTTCCTTCCTTCCTTCCTTCCTTCCTTCCTTCCTTCCTTCCTTTCTCTCTCTCTCTTTTTTTCTTTTGTAAATGCACCTTTCTGATCTATATAGGTTATTCTGTCCAAACTTTAAATAATTTTTGCATATTAAAAACTGGGAGAAAAAGAAAACCTCCTTTTTAAAACTTTTATAATGTATTCCTCATCCATTTAACTAGTTACCCTCTTGAGGAACATCTTTCCTTTGCACATATTCCCACCATGTGATGTGCTCCACCATAAGGTTCTCCCCAGAGCTGAAAATAATGTAGTACCATTTTCCTGGACCTTCAGAACTGTTAGATAAACAAGTCTCTTTTTCTTTTTATAGCCTCAGGTATTTTATTATAGTAACTTAAATATTCTAAGACATCCATCAAAGGTAGCAGGTTTTATTCCTATTCCTCTCCACTGGTTTCAGTGGGTTTCCACAAGTGCCCAAAGACTACATTCTTTTTGCTCTTACCTGACATGTTAAGGCTTAATTTTCTGGGGAAGATGAATGGTTACAGGGTTGAGTTTAAATAGTGTTTAAAAACTGTTTGTTTTCCTCAATCGGCAACAGGAGAAAAGTTGTTCAGAATTTTCCTAGAACTTTCCTAGAACTTTCCTGAAGTAAAGAACTGCAAAAGAACACTCATATTTGCTCTCCCCAAAGTTCTTCTACTCAGACATTAGCATACATACAAACATTTTTAGCAATTTGTTGAAAGGTTCTAGGTAAATCTTATAGTGTATTTATGTGACACCCTTCAGCCTCTTTCCAAGGTCACAAATCTTCAGCTGTGTTTCCTCTTGCCGTCACTTTTCTTACCCAGCTTCACATTAAGCATTTGCCCTTGACATTACTTCTTTTATGGGTTGAGAAAAGACATTAATTTGCACTTTGTCTGGTTTGTTTCTTCTGTAATGATGCAAGTGCCACTTGTTCTAACACTCAGACATCAGAAAACCACTTCTGTATTTCTAAAGTGCAAATTTGGCCACAAAATTTTACTAGTTAAAACATTTTTGCCATGTTTCTTAGAAGTAACATAAAAAATTATTAACAACCTCTTTTAGTTCAACCAAATTTGGTCTGAGCTATTCAAGCACATGAATCCAAAGATACTCTTCTTACTTTAGTATGCTCATTTAGGCAGGTGCCTGTGCTTTGTGCTTCCCATATTTGTTCCTTCTCTTGACCTGAACAATGTATAGGTTCTTGGTTATTTTATTGAGCACTGAGAAAGGTTATTTTTCTGAAAGGAAAGCGTCTGAAGATCACCCCTCTTTATAATCTTGATGAAATCCGTGTATCCAAGCAATCTATACACTGTATCTCATAATCTGTGATCTTTTTCCAGTCTTTATCCAGATATCATGGAGCCTGCATCCTCTAATTTTTCTGGCTACTGTGTATGCTTTCTTTTCTTGCAAGTGATAACATCAACTTCAGGTAAGAACATCTACTTTTTCCTTACTTAGTCAGCAGTAGAAAGAATCTAGTGTCCTGTCAAATTCTGGGGAGAACTTTAAGTTAGCACTTTATTGTAATAAGAAAAGAAAGGCTGAAAAACAAAAACGAAAATCAGCAACTCTTCTTAGATCCATGAAAAGTGAGATTATAGGGCAAACTACTGCCCCCCATATTGGAGAGACAGAGAGGTGCAGGAATCTACCAAAGCAGAAATCCATATATAGAAACCTCTAGAGAAACCAGTACCAGGATAGGAAAATGTAAATGGTAACTATCCAATCGCTGGAGGTTGTGTGCGGACTTGACTGAGTCAAAACCCCAGAGAAAGCTAGTGGAGTCAGGACTCTCATGCCTTTTACCACCAGGGTTTCTACCAGGTTCTTACAGTAAATAATTGGAGAAAATTTCTTTGTGCTTTCAGCAAGGGGAGGAGAAAGGTAATCATTTTGGTGCATTTGTCTTAAAATGCACTGTACTCAAGAGAAACTATTTTGCAGAGACTAACCTATTGGGGTTCCAAAACCAAGGCAACCCACGGGAAGGAAAATATCTAATTCAAGGCTCTTCTATCCATCCTGTCCCACTTAAGAGGGGGAAATATCAATGAGAGCTCCCATGAAACTCACAACCCAAGGTCACAGGCTTACCCAAACTGAAACCTAATGTGTGAACCAAGGAATGTTTCTCCTTCCCCCAAACTGTATCACCTCATCACTAAAAACTTTCACCATAATTCCTCTTACTCAGTATATTATGTTTGCTTTTCTACAAAATTTTGCAAGACATACTAAGAGGCAAATCCATAGTTCGAAGAGAGAACAAAACTGGATTCAGACATGATGGGGATGTGGGAATCAGTAGACCTGAACTTTAAAACAATTATAATTAATATACTAAGGGGCCTAATGAAAAAAAGTAGATAACATTTAAGAACAAATGGAAAATGTAATTAGATATGAATTCTAAGAAGGAATCAAAAAGAAATGCTATAGATTAAAATAAAGAAATATAAAAATTACTGCCAAGAAACTCTGTTAGGTCAGTTTTAGAGTTGTGTTATTAACTCTATTGAATATATATGTCTATTTCTATGTAAACTTTTTCATACTAATAGAAATTTAGGAAAAAAAATGACCAATTTTGTAACAAAATCCAGTGGTCAAAGTGACAAAGTTAGTTCAAGAAAATAGCTTTCTGAAATAATGTGTTTTATGATTATAGGTACAAAAATGATTTGTAAATATTGAAAGATAGGTAGGTTTTATATCAAGAATGTGCAGATGGCTTGGAGCTATCAAAGGACCTAGTTGTGGTCTAAAGTTGAGAGAGGAACCCTGTTGTGGACTTCAGTGAAAGAATTTTCTCCCTGATGGCAGATGCAAAAATACACTGAACAGTAATTATGAACAGAGTCAGATGTGGTCAAAATCACCTAAAGGAACTCATTTGGAAAAGATGGGAGGAGATTGTAATGGAAACAAAGAGAGGGAAAAAAGAAAGAGTTTGACTTATGTGAGATGGTTAATGGAGCATATGCACCTGAGGAAGCTCTGGTTGTCACTGACACCTTGCTCCTCCCACAACATCTGGGGTCCACACCCACAGGGCCTGGCTGCACTGAAGGCACCGCACACTGCAGACAGTTCTGAGGATGCTCCCCTGGTGCTCTGTGTGGATTTGCATAGGTCAGTGTAAGTCAAGTCAGGCGGTTATTTAGGTTGTTCTCCTTGGGAGAAATGGGGTTCTGCTGGAATCAGGTTCTATTAGATTTGCCCATTGAAATGTTATACTAAAAAGGCCCTTTTTTAGTTTTGTAAAACACTTCTTGTATTTTTGAAGGTTTTACACGTTTACTTATAATTTTGGTGAAATATTTAAAATATGTGCTAATATACCTTTAATATCCTAATTTTTTTGTTCAATGCATTGAATTGAGATTTTATTTTGCCTACTATACCTGTTGTCATTCTAACTGTTAAGTTAGCAAGGCTCACATGATTAATTCTCATTTTTGTTTATTTTTTTAATAGGATAGTTTATTAAAGTTTTCATTTAGGTTGATAATTTCTCTCATTCCCAAATACAAAATCAAAACCATGTTCTTTTATAGGGAATGTGTCAAACTAAAAATGTATCTGCTCTCCTCTAAAGTTCTATGTTTTACCACTTTTTCTTCCTTCTAAAAAGGAAATCTATATGAATATTTGACATGTTTTAAGTTTACTAAGTGGTCCTTCCAAGAAAAAATTGGAACAATAATTTTCATCCCAGCAATACTACATTAAAATCCTAAATTTGGCTCAAATGTTTATGAGTTTTTAGCTGCAAAGCTTGATTAAATTTCTATTATTGCTGATGTACTCTACTGTTTTTCCTACTCTCAGAAACATCCTATAAAAAATAGAGATTATAAGATATAAAGATTAAATTAATGCATTTCTTTTTTAATTTTCTATTGCAGGAAAATACACATAACATAAATCCACAATTTTAACCATTTTAAGTGTAGAGTCCAATGGTATTAGCTACATTGGTTAGGTTATTTAACCATTACCATTATCTATTGATAGAGGACTTTTCATCTTATAAATCTGAAACTTTATACTCATTAAACAATTCTTCCCATTCTCCCCACCCCCAACTCCAGTCAACCACCACCCTATCTTCTTTCTCCGTGGTATTAACCACTCTAAACATCTCATACAGGTGGACTCATACAGTATTTGTCTTTTGTGTGGTAAACTTATTTCAGTAATGTAGAATATGTTAGATTTTCCTGTCTTTCTGGGGCTATTATTCCATTGTATATACTGTATTTATATATCACATCTTGTTTATTCATTTATTTGTTGATGGGCACATGGGTTGCTCCATTTAGCTGTGAATGATACAGCATGCACTGATCAAAGCTGCCCTCCCTTGATCTGCTCCCTACCCTTGCCAACTTCTACTGATCACTATTCTGCGTTCAAACGAACATTTTTTAGCTTCTGTAGATAAGGGAGAGCATGTGGCACTTTCCTGTCTGTGTCTTGTTTATTGTACTTAACAGTATGTCTCAGTTTCATCCATTTGGCTGAAAGTGATGGAATTTCTTTCATGTTTATAGCTGAAAAATATTCTATTTAAGGAATTTCCATGCTGTTCACAATAATGGCTATACTAATTCACATTCATAGCAGCAATGTATGAGAGTTCCTTTTCCTCTACATCTTCACTAGCACTTATTTTTTCTTTTTAGAAACAGCTATTTTAATCAGAGTGATATGATGTCTCATTGTAGTTTTGATTTGTACTTTGCTCATGGCTAATGATATTGAGCATTTAAAAAATATCTATGGGCCACTTTTGTTTCTTCTTTTCAGAATGTTTCTGAAACAGTCATGGCTGAAAACTTCCTAAATTTGATGAGAGACAAATCCCTGAGATGCTCTTCCCCTTTCACTCTCCGATTTCTTCCTGGAAGTCCTACAATGCATGTGTGGGTCTGCTGGACAATGTCCCACATGTCCCTTAAGCTTTGTTTACTTTTCTTCAATTTTTTTTCCCCTTTCTGTTCCTCCTGGAATTACATGTTTTTGAATTGTATTTGTTTAATGTGTTTGGCTTTTTGCTTCTTCTAAACTACTTGTTTGTGACAAGGTTCACCCTGAAGCATAAGGTTAAGGTCTCCTTGGGTCTTTCTCTGGGCATGTGCCTAGACTATAATTCTTTCCTGTTGCTTTTGAATGTCCAAGTCTTGACTGCCTGGTACCCAAAAAAAGTAAAAGAGAAAAACAAGGAGGAAAGAGGCTTTTCAGTGCCCTTGATATCGCCTTGTTGGAGAAGGGGGCTTGCAACCACTGGGGAAGGTCCAATCACCAACCACCTCATTGTCTGTACTTCTGTGATCAGAGGCAGTAATCAGTGATTAGAGCACAGACACCCAAATGCTCAGAGGATAGAGACCTTTTTGCCCCTCTGACTACCTCAAGTTATGCACAGCTGCTCTAGAAACTTATGAGTAACTACTGCCAAGAGACTGAGGATGGGGGCAGGTAGCTCTACTGCGCTAAAAGTTGAATTTAGCTGTAATTAACTACAATTTACTACCCAAGCTTTTTCCTGGAAGTTGTGAGCCTTTAATAGAGTCCACAGTTCCAAAATAGTTATAGAAGGTCGATCCTGCCCATACAATTGTTCGGGTGGGGAGTCAGATTGCTGGTGCTTCCTATTCTACCATCTTCCCAAAAACCTCCAAATGAATATAGTTTTGAAAATCTAATGGTCTTTCCAAAAACAATAACATATTGGTTTAAGCTGAAGTGAATGTAATCAGAGCTGTACATTTAGATCAGCTAGGTCTGCTGGGAAGAATTTTGTATGTCCCTTCATGTAGTGTGTAGCAACAGGATTCTTATTGCTTTATGATTTATTTTGGCTTTCTTCCTTTCTGCACAGAGAAACTGATGGTAACTGTTCCCATGGGGCACTTGGTGGCTAGAGTAGGAGGACAGGCTGCTCTCAGCTGCCAGTTGTTCCCACCACGAAATGCAGAGCACATGGAGGTGCGCTGGTTCAGGGGTGACAATTCCACGCTTGTTCACCTATACAGAGGTGGTCATGAAGTAAATGGAGAAGCTGCCCCCGAATATGTAAACCGCACAGAGTTTGTGAAAGAGGCCATGGGAGAGGGCAAAGTGACCCTCAGAATTCATAACGTCAGCATTTCTGATGATGGACTGTACTGGTGTTCATTTAAAGACGCTAACTTCAGTGATACAGCCAGACTGAACCTAAGCGTGGCAGGTATGTGTGCTTGTGGAACACTGTATAACAAAGCCCTTTTGACATGGTAAGCTAAAATTGAGGAGAATTATCTCAATGCTTCTGACTTATTTTCCATAATCTAAAAATATATTCAAGTATTATAAGTTCTCATATATCTACTGTAAAAATATACTATGCAGTGAATAGACATTACAGAGTCACCAATTGGTCTAACTTGTAAATGAAATGTGGATTCGGTTCACAAACTTTAAATTGCACATCACACGATTGAGACTGTTTCCTTTTAACTTGCCAACCAACCTCAATACAATCACTGTCTTAATGGTTCTATCTCATTTCCATCAGCACTTGGCTGGGAAACACAGATCAGTGTTCAGGTTCTGATTAATGACGGACTCCTGGTGCAGTGTGACTCAGGAGGGTGGTTCCCACAGCCCCAAATGGAGTGGAGAGACAGCAGGGGAGAGGTAGTTCCACATTCATCAAAATCGTACTCACAGGATGGAGCCAGACAGTTCCACATGAAGATGACTCTTCTCCTCAGAAACCTGTCAGACAGGATTATGTGCTATGTTTGCAACCCTCTAACAGGTGAAGAGAAACGAACAAGTATCATCCTAGCAGGTGAGTGCTCTGTCATCAGGGTTCGGTTGTCAACCTGGAAACATGACAAGAAAACTAATGGGGTAGTTAAAATTAAGGGGCTTCTACCTTGCCAAACACCCTTTGAGTGTGATGCTTTATCATTATTATGGGTTTTGCTGATATGGATATTGTCAGGTGCTAAGAGGAAGGCTTTAGAAGAAAAATATTATAAGAACAATGATAATTCACAATTGAACCACACATTGCAGCTTTAAAGGTTTTTAGTGTTCATTCTTTCATTAGACCCTCACAATATGTGTAGGTTTAACAGTAACATAAAGGATGTAATAGTAACATAAAGGATGTGATGCTCCAAAGTTGATGTTATAAGTAAGAGAAGCTTCCCAGCCACTAGGTCTGGACCTCGAAGCTACTGGTGGCACATCCACATGCAGCACCCGAGGATCTCTCATGGTCTTCCTCTCGTCCTGCTTTAGCTCCAGCCACTCCTCCTGGACTCCCTTTCTCTCTCTGTGGGACCTGCCATATTTTAGTTGCCACCACTGGTCCTTGGTGCTATTTGATCGGCTGTCTATACAACTGTATTTCTTCTCCCCATTTGTGGTGAGAGCAGCAGTGCTGTGGAGAAGAGTCTCAGAAATAAGTGCCCTGTGCTGAGGCTCTGGAAGCCTCTGGGTCACTTTCTGATTTGCAAAGGGAAATTTCTTCGACCTTCAGAATGAAGTCTTGCACAAAGGTTGACTACAAAACAATGAAATTAAATTGATTGGAAAGGAAACAAGGGCAAGAGTGGTGTTTCTGTGCAAAAATTCGATAGGTTGAAAGAAGATCAAATCCCTGAAATTGAATCCTATATGATAATTTCAATCAAAAATAAAAGAAACAGTCAGTCAAAATGAAGTTGATTCAACTTCCACATCAAACTCTTCAGAGATGAATGAATCCTGTCAGTCTTGCTCTAAGATACATTTAATTCAACCACTGTCTTCTTGCCCACACAGAAGCCCATTAGTTTTCAATATTACAACTTCTTTGCTTCAGGTTTTTGAATAAACTAATATGAAATGCTGATATATAATGGAAACCAATAACAGGTGCTTTATAAACATATTCTTTTCTCCTAATTTTATGAATTTTGAAATTATACAGTGATCCATCAGCTACAGATATCAGATACTTCTAAGTACAATCCTTTCCCCAATAGATAACCAAATTTATATATGTATAAAACCAAATTTTTCCAAGGGATACCATTGTACAACCAAGTAAAACTGTTAGATGTGAGGGATATGAATTGAAAGATCAGGTAGTCAACATAACAGAAAATAACAATGAGATACTTCATTGAGAAGCATCATTCAAAGTGATAGGAGACGGATAAAATTTCTCACTAATTCAAAGATTCCATGAGGCAAAGAATAAGTTATAATCCATTTGGTACATTCCCCTACCTAATCTATAAACCACATTTATTGAGAACCTAGATCTGCCAGCCATTGTGACAATCATTTTATAGAATTTATCTAAATCAATGCAAAAGGGTAGTTCTATTATTGTCATCCTTTCAGGGACGAGGCTATCATAGATTATATATGTCATATGGGAGAGCCAAGATTGGACTATAGATACCTCTGTCCTGGAATCCCATGCTCCAATCATTATGCTGTTATTTCAGTACTTGGTTTCAAGTTTGTTCTTCTACATCTTAATGTTTGTGGAGGTCACTGAGTCACCAGTCTAGTTCATAATTTTTGTGGGAAATTTATTTCCTTTGGATATCAAAATCACTTCCCCACAATATGCCTAATTTTAATTCTGAAACCACTGAGAGTAAGCCTTCTCTGTTTTTCCCATGAAAGTCTTTTAGAGACTTGAGTTCTCTGAAATGACTTGTGAACTCTTCAGATAATTAAACGTTACATTTTTTGGTCATTCTTTTCTGGAAAGTGATGTAAATCAAAGATTAAGTATTTCACAAATAAATAATTCAGTGGGAAAACATGTTCACCATGTCTGCTTAGCTTGTGGCAATGAGTACCTGGACAGGACATTTAAGCTCAGAGGTGTGAAGTGTGTTTTCTTCACTATATAAGAAGCCAGGCTTTTTCTGCTCCCTGAGTCTGTGGTTCCAAGGCAATTCCTTTTTTAGCCAACTCAGTTTTGGCACAGCTACCCTGTCTAAGCCTGAATCTTCAGAATCTCTAGGAAAGTGAGGAAGATTCCTCAGACTGCTTTCCAGTCTCCCCAGCCAAGTTAGTTTTCTGCTGAATTAGGATGTACAAATTAGGAAAGAAAGTGCCTCCTAGCTCTGTGAGATCTGCAAACCTAATCTGATTAGGACTTGCCACCATTCACAAAACAGACTCACAGATCAAGCCCTATTTTGAGTTGGCATGGAACAGTGTCTCCTGCTTTTTCAAATAGAGGTCCTCAGGCTAGAGATGTCCCACATTCCCATGTTCCCCTTTGTCAATCAAACTCTCTCTCTTCTAGAGTGTGTGCCTCGATGTCTACCTCGATGTCTTGATATGTTGAACTCCATGTGTGCTCAATTCCTGCTTTGCATAATCTGTTCTGCCACACTTCTTATTGTGTATGTGCCATTCCGGACCAGAGGTAATTGGGGTTAGTAGTGGTGGACTCTCTCGTGGTTGCTCTTATTTTCCTAGAAGCCTGTCTCTTGTGGTTGTTCAGCCAAGGTTATGTCAGCCTTTCATCACCACTAGGAGGATCTGTGGTCTGGGTGACATCTCAGAGGATCAAATTCCAATGCTGAAATTGTTTTGGGTGTCAAGGACAAAAATTGCTCTCACTGTTGCCTAGGTTTTCAACCGTACAGGGGACAGATCTTCTGCTACACACAGGGAGAAAGAAATATACTGGTTTCAGAAAATATGATTGAATCTAGTCACTCTTTAAACATTTTCTGGATCCACTTATTTGTTGATGAATATCCACAACTCCAAGTCAAAATTTATCTATTTGGGCCTTAGAATCTACAGTAAGATACAATGTCAAATATCAAGAGTCTCCTTCCAGTTTCAATACTAACATGTTCCCAAAATCTGAATGCAATTTCTGGAAGTTTATGAAACTTTGAAATCCTTCTGTGAACCAATTGTCTATGAAATATGGTCATTTAGAGGTAAAATTAATGAAGTATTATAATTATATTCAAAAATATGATTTTGACACAATTTTTCATCATTTAGAGGCTAAGGGAAATGAGTAGGCAGGACAGTTATCGGGGACCAGAAGTACTTTGTCTCATTTGAAGCATTGCTCCCAAATTATAAAGGAGAATTTTAGAGTTAGAGTGGTCACCAGCAGGGCGGCCTCATTTTTCATCTTGCTAGGTTAGGCCTTTGGGTCACACCTTGCATAGACCAGTATTTCAGTTAGAAAGTCAGAATTTTTGAAACCAATGAATAAAAAGCTCTATTCCCTAGTGTCAAAGGAAAATAAATACGTTTACATTAAATAGACAAGCACACAGATACAACGTAGAGGGGAAATGGAGCACCTAAGCCAAAGTTCCTTGGGCATCTTCATTTCACTTGAGTTCTCCCTCCTGAAGTTTCTATAGGAGGAAATGGGAGGAGCTGAGAGACCAGGGCACAGACCACCTCTGCAATTTTTCTTTTTTCTTCCCAGTTTGGATGCCTTTTATTTCTTTGTATTGGCTTATTTCACTTACTAGGACTGAGATGAATCAAAGTCATGAAAGTACTATTGAATCACTACCTTTTTGTAAAATGCTAAATGGAAGTGGTGAGAGTGACAACTTTTCTTTATTTCAGTCCTTATAGAAAAAACTTTCATGTTCTCATGTCTGACTATGATACTACTTGCAGGTTTTTTTATATATGGTCAGACATGATATTACTTAGTATAGAGTTACTTAATACATAGAAATGTTACTGTTTTTTGTATGGATATTTTGTTTCCTGAGAATTTTCTGAATTCCTTTATGTGTGTGTGTGTGTGTGTGTACTTATGTAGTCTACATATTGGATCATGTCATCTGCAAACAGAGTTTTATTTCTTTCAACACTTATATGTTTAAATAAGTTCCTTATATACTTAATTTATTGATGGGCTTAATTATGAATCTGTGCTGAATTTTGTCAAATCCTTTTTTTGCTCATAAGAGGATGATGTGATGATGATTATTAGTTTTTTTAATGCAATGTATCATACTTATTGATGTATGTATGTTGATTCATTCTTACTTCACAGGATAAATCCCATTTGGTCAAAGTATATTTTTATAATATATTGTTGAATTTACTTTGCCAATTTTTCATTGAGGATTTTTGCATGTGTGTTCATTAGTAATATTGACCTGTACTTCTCTTTTTTTATGTTATCTTTTTTCTGGCTTTGATATTAGGGTGATGCTGGCTTCAATAAAAGACTTTGGTAGTATTCCCTTTTCTTCCATCATTTAGGAGAATATAATATGGAATGGTATTAAAAATTCTTTAAATATTTGGCGTAATTCCCTTGTGAACCAATTAGTCTTGGGGTTCTTTTTGTGGGAACTTTTTTGATTGCTGATTTATTCTGCTTACTTGTTCATGATCTGTGTGGCTTAGGTCAGTCTCAGTAGGTTGTGTGTTTCCTTTAATTTATTTATTTCTTCCAGGTTTTCCAGCTTGTTGTTATGTAGTTGTATGTGCCCCCAATCCATTCTACTCATCCCAGTGTTCCCAAACTTTTCATACAATTACAATGCCAACTGAAAGTTGATGATAAGGAGGATAGTAACAAAAGAACATTTAAAATCCATTTTATATAACTGTTTTAAGGATTAGTTGAATTAGTCCATTTTATTTGGTAAACAATGACTCAAAAAAAATTCTAAGTACAAGTAAAGAAATATTAAATGTTATTCCTGAACATCCCTTCCCTCTATTGCAGTCTCAAAAATTTACTAATTTTTTTTACCCTTCTCAGTCTCTATTTCAGATCCATTCTTTTCCTTGTACAAGAGCTGGATGAAAGATATAGTAATTGTGGCATTTGTTCTGATGGTATATTTTATCTTCGTGATCTGGTACCTGATATCGAATCTAAAAGGTAAGTGAACAGGAGGAGTCATGACTCTGAGACCTTCTTGTCTTACAGATTTATTTTACATTCTCCCTGAAGCCCCACTTTATAGCTTGCTTTTAGCCAAGGTTCACCCTGTTTCTCAAGAGAATGAAAGGTTAAGTCCCCAAATGTGTTTATTGAAGCTATGCATTAATATTCTAAGGATAAATTGTTGTCTGTACCTCTCTGAGTGAGCTCACTTCTATCCCAAGTCTGTAATAAAAGAGTGACTCAGCTTCTTTTGCACCCTCCTTCAGCCAGTAACACACAGAATCATAATTCTACTTCTCAAACTTTTCATTCTCCTCCTATAACGTGGATAGAGTTGACATATCTTATCTCTGGCACCCTTCTCAAAAGAATGTAATTCAGTTTTCTCCAAGCACATTTTGTAACAATTTCCCAGGATAGATCAACTTACCCTCGTTTTGCATATCCAATTCACTGAAAAATTTCTAACATTTAATCCTACTTGGAGGTTCTTTACTGCCTTCACTCTGCCTCCTTGAAGGAAGTTCACCGTTGTACAGTTTTGTTCAGTCAGAGAATCCCAGGTAATAGGTATTAAGTTGGAGATGACTCATTTTATTTCCAAAATTTGTTTCTGATATAATTTAGGGTTAACATGCCCATGCAGTATAAGATTCCCCCAACACCTCTTGTAATAAAACTGCAATTCATAAAGCCATAAGAAATTCCCATTGTTTTCTTGATAAAATTTCCTCAAAGGCAGAGTATTAAATCAATATTGAGGACTGGGGCTGTAACTCAGTGGTAGAGCACTTGCCTAGCATGTGTGAGGCACTGGGTTCAATCCTCAGCACCACATAAAAATAAAGACATTGTGTTCAAATACAACTAAAAATATATATTTAAGCAAAAAATCAGTATTGGGCATAATATGTGTATCACTAGATGTTAGAATTAAAAATAAAGTATGTGGGATTATGAGAGGAAAAGGATTTTGTGCTCACTGTTTTACCTATTTCAAATAATATCTTGTACTTAAAAGCAAGAAATAGTTAGGGATTTATAAAATGTACTATGACTGCTGAGTTTATAAAAATTAAGAAAAATTTTTCCAAATAGAAATAAGGATATTAAAATATATTAATAACATATAAGAAATAAGTAAAAGAATTAAATTAGAACTCAAACATTAATTTAAAAATAAAGGTTATATTACAGTTGCATAGTAAGTCTATTTGAAGAGAGGAATTTGAAAATATACCTAGTCCTCTATATCTACAAGTTCACATTCACAGTCAACCAACTGCAGATCAAAACATACTTTTAAAATTGTGCCTGTGTTGAACATATAGAGACATTTTTGTCATTAGTCCATAAATGATATAGAATAATAACTATCTGCTTAGTATTTATATTACTAAATTATTTTATATAAGGGACTTGAACATCCACAGACTTTGTATTCATGAGGTGGAGTGGGAGATAGTAAGAACCCATCATGGGAACCAAGTGATTACTGTGTATGCATAACCTCGTCATTGAATATTATGTCTTTTTGTCTAAATAAAGAAATGATAAATAAATAAACAAAAACCCCAAGTCTGATTAAACTTCTCCTGAAATTTCCAATTTTCAGGTTACATGAAAAAAGAATAATATAATAAAGTGACAGATAAGCAATCATCAAACTACATACATAGAAAATCGCACAAAACAAATGACTTGAATTCTTCACTAAATTTTTGCAAAAAAATTAAATGGAAGGTGAAGAAGAGTTTGTAGTTAAAGGAAGATGTTAAAGGAAGATGTAAAATGATATCAGCTGATATGGTTTGGAACTCAAATCTCCCCCACACCCACCGAAGTTCTTCATGTGGTAAAGCCTGGTATTATTTGGAGGTGGTGGAACCTTTAAGAGCTGGAGCTTAGCAAGAGGTCTTTGGGTCATAGTGCACTCAGTGGATACCAGCCCCTTCTTCTTTCTCTATTTTTCTTTCTGACCATAAGGTAAATAGTTTTGCTCTGCCATGCACTGCCACCATGATATGCTGCCCGCCTTCCAGAGGCCTAAGAGTAATGTGTCCACCTAATCATGGAGTAAAACTTCCCTAACAGCAAACACAAAATAACATTTTTCTCTTTATTAGTTGATCAACTAAAGTATTTGTTATAGTAATTCCATTACTGACTAATACAGCTAATTGGTACTAAGAAATGGAGTCATTGCCATTACCATATACCCGATGGTGTGGAAGAGCCTTAGAAATTGGTCTATGGAAGAAATTTGGAAAAAGTTTGGATAAGCAGAGTTATGGTTTAGATATGAAGTGTACCCCAAAGCTCATGGGTGAGATAATGCAAGAAAGTTCAGGGGTGAAATGACTGGGTTATGGGAACCTTAACCTAATTAGTGCTTTAATCTACTGATAGCGATTAACTGGATGGTAACTGTTTCAGTCAGCTTTCTTGCTGCTGAGACTAAAAGACCAGACTAGAACAATTTTAGGGGGGGGAGTTTATTTAAGGGCTCACAGTTTCAGAGGACTCAGTCCATGTATATCCAGCTTCATTTCTCCTGGCTCAAGTTGAAGCTGAACAGCATGGTGGAAGAGTGTGGCATAGAGAAGTGACTCACATGATGATCAGGAAACAGAGAAAGCATCCACACTCCAGATACAAAATATGTATCCCAAAGGCACACCCCCAGAGACCTACCTCCCTAGCCATACCCTGCCTGCCCTCAGTTACCACTTAGTTAATCCTATTAGGGGATTAAGTCACCAACCCAACTCAATCATTTCCCCTCTTCTTGCATAGCCTCACACATGAGCTTTTGGAGGACACATCCAAACCATAACAGTAACTATAGGCAGGTAGTCTGTGGCTGGAGAAGGTGGGTCACTAGGAGCAAGTCTTGGGGTCTTATATTTTGTTGTGGTGAGAAGAGCTCTTTCTCTTTGCTTTTTGGTACAATGTCCTGAGCCACTTTCCTTCACCACACTCTTCTGCCATAATGTTCTGCCTTGCCTTGGGCCCGACCTAATGAGCAGCCAGAAAATAGGGGCAAGCCCAAATGGGGATTGCAGGAGTTACTTGAGGGCTAACCAATAACACTGGTACTTTCTAAGACCTGATTAAGTTTGGACCAATAGTATTGGTCCTTTTCCAAAACCTGATCAGTAGAAATCTAGACCAGTAGCACTGACCCAAGATTTATATATACCCCTAGACTAGCACACTCAAGCAACAACAGGCAATTGGATCCCTTTTACCCCATTAAGGTTTTGTTTGTTTTCTTCACACTTGAATAAATCCTAGTCCTTTTACTCTTGCTTTCCATTGTTGTCTATGAATTTTATTCTTTGGATTTGCGAGACAAGAACCCAGAAAGAAATTGACAGTGGATTTCTGGGATCTTTGGTGACACTGAGGAGTATAGCCAGCCATGAGCTACAACACACCACTCAAGAGTAGTGGAAAAGAATCTGGCTTTGTGCTGTGACCCTTGGAGCTGATAACAGCAGGTATCCCCTGCCCTGATTGCTGCTAACACTAAAACTGCTGTTCTTCATTGCAGAGGACTGCAGTTTAGGTAGACCCCACCCACCAAAAGAAGGGGTGAAACTCTGCTTTTAATAATAATAATACTAATAATAATAATAGTAACAACAAATATTTAATTCCAAAATAAAATTGTGAACTGCATTACATAAAGCAAACACTGCTCAATATAAAGACTCAGATCTCAATTCAATGATACCAGGAGATTTCAATATGTCACTCTCACCAATAGATAAATTATCCAGGCAAAAATCAGTAAAGACTCTTCCAACTTAAAAGATTACTCTAAATCAAATGGACCATCTATGCAATATTTAACCCAACAGCTGAATTCATGTTCTTCTCAGCTGCTCGTGCAACCTTCTCCAAAATGGAACATAAGTTGAAATTCAAAGAATGTCTTAGTGAATTTTTTAAAAAATAATGTATCTCTAGCATCTTAGTAGATCATGATGCAATAAAATTAAAAATCAACAGCAAAGAAAACTGGAAATTACATAAATCCATGGATATTAACAATACCCTTTTAAATGATGAATGGATATTAGTGGAAATTAAAGGTGAAATATCTATGAGAACCTATATAAAAAAAATTAAAAGGATCCTAAGTAAACAACCTAATGAAACATATCAAGTTTCAAAAAAACAAGCAAAAACATTTCCAAAATTGGTACAAAGATTTGAATCTTTGAAAGAGAGATGGAATTGATGAATCTTAAACCACACTAACCAAAATAAAGATAATCAAGACACAAACAAACAGAATAAGAGATGAAGAAGGAGTTATTGACACAGATGTCTCTGAAATCTTAGGGACTACTTTGAAAACTTGTCAATAAAATGGAAAATCTAGAAGAAATGGAGAGATTTCTAGATACACATGATCTACCAAAATTAAACCAAGAAGATATACAGAGCTTAAACTGGCCAATAAGCAATGATATTGAAGGATTAATAAAATGCGTTCAAGAAAAGCAGAGGACAAAGATCGATGCACAGCTGAAGTACATCAGACCTTTACAAAGATCTAAAGTCAATGCCCCTCAAATTATTCCATGAAATAGAAATAGGGAACACTTCAAAATTAATTCTATGAAATCATATACTCCATCAGAGGATCTATACCTTGTAAACATCAAAGTAGAGGATATAAAATCAACATACAAAAATCAATAGATGTTATATACAACAATAAGGAATCTGCTGGAAAAGCAATCAGTATAAAAATTCCACCCATAATAGCCTCAAAAAAAAAAAAAAAAGAGGAATAAATCTAACTAAAGAGGTGCAAAACCTCTACAATGAAAATTATGGGATACCAAAGAAAGAAATTGAAGAAAGCACTAGAAAATGGGCAGAATTAATATTGTAAAAATGACTATATTACCAAGAGTGATCTACAGATTCAATGCAATATTCACCAATTTTTTCCATAGGACAAGAAAAATATTCCTAAATTTCATATGGAAGAATGTAAGTCCCAAAATAGTCAAGGCAATTCCACAAAAAAAAGAGCAATGCTGGAGGCATCATGATACTGGATTTCAAATTATACCACAGAGCTACAGTAATAAAAAGCAGTGTGGAACTAGCATAAGAACAGATATTTAAGCCATAGAGGTAGAATAGAAGACACAGACAAACCCATACAGATGCAGACATATAACCATTGAGATGTGTGCAAAAATCATACTTTGGAGAAAACATATCTTTTTAAAAAATGGTGCTGGAAAGACTGGCTATCCATATGTAGAAGAATAAAACTAGATCCCTATGTCTCACCCAGCACAAAAGTCAACTCAGAGTGAATCAAAGACCTACTTTCTGGTCTAAAAATTAGACCAGAAACTTCTAGAAGGAAACATAGGACTAACACTTCAAGAGAGAGGTGTAGGCAATGAGTCCCTCAATAGGATTCTTAAAGAATAAGAAATAACGCCAAGAATTTATAAATAAGATGGCATAAAATTAATAGTTCTGCACAATGAGGGACAAATTGAATGTGAACAGAAAGCCTACATAATGGGAGTCTTGTCAGTTACTCTTCTGAGAGGATTATTATCCAGAATATATAAAGAACTCAAGGACGAGAAGATGGAGGTTTAGAAAAAAGTGTCTTTTCTCACAGCTCCGTGACTCAGGACTCAAACAGTGAGAAAAGTACTTCTCTGTGAGGTGAGTGAATAAAGCACTTCACGGATACTCTATATTGGACAGAGGGCCTTGAAGGCTGGGGAATTTGGGGTATATCAGACAAGGCTAAAGAAGAGAATTGGAGAGTTTTTGCTGCTTACAGATTCCCTGGTGTTTATCCCATTTGTCTGCTGTGATGACCTGCAGTCTACCAGCATATGGACGCCTTTTTTGAGTGCAGATTGCTCACTGTCAGGCGCCTATCACCCGCCATTTGCCTGTCTCTGGCTGGTCTATCACCTGCCTTACACCTTTCCATCACCCAATGCGCGAGGTTCACCTCCCGATCGTACCACAACAGTCAGCAAACTGATCGCTGACCGTCAGTGGAGCACCAGCTGCCTGCTGTTGCCTGGAAGTTCTCTGTCACAGTACCTGCAAGTTTGATTACACGTGGGTGCCTCCATTTTGAGACAATAGCCAAGCCCCATAGGACCCCTGGCCAGACTGACTGAGCCCCATCTCCAGGATCCCTCAGCCCGACCAATCACTCCCTGCCTCTGGGGCCCTAACATCAACTGACTGCTCCCTGCCGCCAGGACCCCCACACCAACTGACTGCTTCCTATTACTGGGACCCCAGACCGAGTGATTGCACCCGGCTTCCAGGATCCCACAACCACACCAAATTAACCAGACCTCTAGGATCCCTGCCTGACCAACTGCATCCCATCTCCAGGACCTCCAGCTGACCACGTTCACACACTGAGCTGCAGCTCCCCTTTAGCCAACTCATTTGGAAGCCAGCGTGGCCATCTTGGATAATCCTGGAAGCCTTAGCTCTGATCTTTAGGTGGGGCAAATCCCATCCTGAGACGCCTGCTGGAGGCTTGAAGCCCATTGTCAGGTACCTCTCATGCATCAGGCTACAGAACACTGGGAGGTTTCATTACTATATGACTGTTATACTGTGGATTTTCCTTTTTCTCCTTATTGAAAAAATTTAAGTTATTATTTCTTTACTTTTCTTGCTCTCTTTTCCTTTTGTTTACCTGTTCCCTCAGAATCTCTTTTTCCCTTTTTTGCATGCTGACATCCAATTTCTTTTGATTACACTCTCACCCTTTCTATTATCTAGAACTTCTGTATAATCTTTTCTTATCCCATTAATAGCACATTCTACATCCCTCTGCACCTTCTTTGTCCTCCATTAGAAACTGCAGACATTATTGTAAATCTGTTTGTTTTATTGAATATAATATTTTAACTCATTCTGTTTATTATGACAATTTTGTTTTTGTCCTCAGAGGGGATATTTGGTCTAGGATTGCATAGTATCTGAATTGGGCACTGCTAATATTGATCTCCCCTTAAAGAAAGGGTTTTGGAAACCTATAGGGCCACTATAAGCCTATGGGGGGAATCTACAATACCCCAGATCTGCACTGCTAGAGCAGAAGATACATGAGCAACATGAAAAAACAAGGGAAGAAAATGATCCAAAAAAATCTAGATTCTATATTAATAGAATCCAATGACAGTATGTTAGAAGAAATGTCAGAAAAGACATCGGATTATACATGATTAAGATGATTCACAAAGCAAAGGAAATGCAGGCAATGAATGATAATACCAATAAGCTGAAAGAGCACTGCAGGAAGCAAAAGATCATTTCAACAAACAGATAGAGATTCTCAAAAAACAAAAAACAAAAAACAAAAAAAACAGAAATCCTTGAAATGCAAATGAAAAACTCACTGGAAAGCATCACCAAAAGACTAGACCACTTGGAAGACAGAACCTCAGACAATGAAGACAAAATATTTAATCTTGAAAATAAAATTGCCTACCAGAGAAGATGGTAAGAAATCGTGAACAGAATCTCCAAGAACTATGGGACATCATGAAAAGACCAAATTTAAGAATTATTGGGATTGAGGAAGGCACAGAGATACAAACCAAAGGAATGAACAACCTATTGAATGAAATAATGTCAGAAAATTTCCCAAACCTGAAGAATGAAATGGAAAATCAAATACAAGAGGCTTACAGAACACCAAATGCACAGAATCACAACAGATTCACACCAAGGCACATTATAATGAAAATGCCTTACATTCAAAATAAGGATAGGATTTTGAAGGCTGCAAGAGAAAAGCATCAGATTACATATAGGGGAAGACCAATAAGGATAGCAGCTGACTTCTCAACCCAGATTCTAAAAGGTAGAAGCATCTGGAACAACATTTTTCAAGCTCTGAAAGAACATGGTTGCCAACCAAGAATCCTATACCCAACAAAACTAACCTTCAGATTTGAAGATGAAATAAAATCCTTCCATGATAAACAAAAGTTAAAAGAATTTACAAATAGAAAGCCTGCACTACAGAATGTTCTCAACAAAATATTCCATGAGGAGGAAATGAAAAACAACAATGTAGGTCAGCAAAGGAGGAACTACCTTAGAGAGAAACCACTCAAAGTAGAAACCAAGCCAAATTAAAAACCAAAAATAAGCCAAATGACTGGAAATACAAATCATATCTCAATAAGAAGAGAATTGGAGCTGAACTCCTGTCAGGATCAGAGAAAATTAATACACAAGACAGGAAAAGACTGAAAAGTGCTGGGAAAGGCTTGGTATGGAGAATCCCAAGATCGGAGGGGCAGCCTGTCCTGGGCCGATCCAGAGTCTATTTGGCTCATTAAACTGGTACACAAAAGTCACCTGGATCTGCCTGCTGTGCACAGTGAGCCCCAGCTGAAGACATTTTGGTATCTGCTGCAGTAGTGGCACCAACTCAGACCTAGAACTTAGCTCCGTTGGTTTGGGGATGAGTCCAATACATGCAGATGCCAACTGCAAGATCTAAATTGAGCCTAGAAAATCAGGAGAATATCTGGCACAGAGAATTTCTGGCACAGAGACCATTTTGCCTGGGGTAATACAGGCAGAGAGGCTGGAGAAAGCCCTCCTGCCACCACCTTGAACCTGGAAGTTCATAGGACCAGCAGCAGGGAGAATCTGAAGGGGCAGAGTGACTAGGCTCAGGGCTCAGAAACAGTCCTTGGGAGGCTAACAAGGGCAGTATCCCTGAACAACAGAACCAGCAAAGGACTGACTCCCCTTTCCTATGAGCGCTCCCTGGGGAGCAAAGTCAGTATGGTCCTGGAAGTGCGTTGATTCATTAATGCCTGGAATCTCCCCATGTAATAAAACACCTGGGGCAATACCAGGCCTAACCCTATCCATGGGAGCTTCACCTGCAGAAACTCATCTCACAGAACCCAGCAGGAACCATACCTTGGAAGTGGAAAATATCTTCCATAGCTCCTCACACCATCCAGCTGAGAAGGGAAGTTGAGAAATAGAAAGCAGTTTGGCACAATGTACCCATACTATCATTGACTATTCTGTTATTTTGTTTTTATTTTTGAATGTATACTTATTGATAGAATATGGACATTCATTTATTTGTACACACACATATTTGTTTCTGCTTTATCATTTTTAGCATTTCTTGAGGGTAATTATTTTTCTGTGCTCTGTTTTTTTGAGTATTAGAGTTTTTGATTAGTATAATTTAGATTTAATATATATTGTCTGTTTCACAACTGTTTCCCATTTTTTCTGTTTTTTTCTTGTTTCTTGCTAACAGCAAAACTCTATTGTTCTCTCTTTCACTCTCCCTTTTTCTTTTTCTTCTATTATTTTCTTCTCCCCCCTCATATAAACATCCTATGTCATCTCTGCATTTGTCCTATTGATGTCTTGAATCTACAACTCTTTTCTACCACCATAACTTCTTCTTTCATCTTAATGAATTCTCTAACTGGATACTTAATAAATATTCATATCTATTTTTTCTCATTTCAAGCATTTTTCTGAAAGGAGCTATTTTTCATGAATCAATATTTTGAGGACTAAAATATTTGTATATATTTTGTTCTTATAATCTTTTCTTTCTTTTTAATTTTTAAAACTTTTTTTGTATAGTTTTTCCTATCACTTATCAGTCTCCCTCAATTTTCTCTTTTCCTCTACTGACAATCTGTATTATTTTCTTTCATTCTTTCTTAATTTTTTACTCAGATTTTCTCTACTCCTCTCTCATAATCATCACATCCTATATCACTTCTATTCTATCCCTGTTCACAACATATCAACATCTCTGGGACACTGTGAAGGTAGTTCTAAGAGAAAAGTTCACTGCATTGAGCTCATCCATTAACAGAATAGAAAGATACCATATAAATAAACTAACTTTATATCTCAAAGCCCTAGAAATGAACAAATGACACAAAAATCAATAGAAGACATAAATTAATTAAAATCAAAACTGAAATTAATGAAATTGAAGCAAACAAATAAACAAAATTCTATGAAGCTAGTATCACCCTATACCCACAGAAGACAAAGTCACATCAAGGAAAGAAAACTTCAGACCAACATCCCCCATGAACACAGATGCAAAATTCTTAATAAAATTCTGGGAAATCACATACAAAAACAGTGCACCAAGATTAATTGGGGTACATCCCAGGGATGCAAAATTGGTTCAACATATACAAAAATAAAAAAAAATTCATCACATAAATAGACTTAAGGATAAGAGTCATGTAATTATTGTAATAAAGAAAAAGCATTTGACAAAATTCAGCATCCATTCACACTCCAAACATTAGAAAAACTCAACATTGTAAAAGCTGTATATGCTAATCCCAAGGTCAACATCATTCATTCTATATGGAAAAAAAAAAAAAGATAATTATGCCCTCGTTCACCACTTCCATTCAACATAGTCCTTGAAACCCTAGCCAGAGCAATTAGACAGAAGAGAGAAATTAAAGGGATTCAAAAGGAAAAAGAAGAGCTCAATCTATGCTGTTTGCTGATGACATGTTTCTATATTTAGAAGACCCACAAACTCCACCAGAAAGCTTCTTGAATTCATAAATGAATTCCGTGAAGTATCAGGATAGAAAATGTACACCCAGAAATCAATTGTGTTCCTATATAACAATGATGAATCAGCTGAAAGAGAAGTCAAGAAAATGATCCCATTCACAATAGCCTTGGAAAATAATAAAATACTTGGGAATCCACCTAACAAAAGAGGTAAAAGACCTCTAAAATTAAAACTACAGAACACTAGAGAAGGAAATTAAAGAAGACCTTAGAATTTGGAAAGATCCCCCATGTTCTTGGATAAGCAAAATTAATATTGTCAAAATGGCCATTCAACCAAAAATGCTATACAGATTTAATGCAATTCCTATTAAAATTCCAATGACATTCTTCATAGAAATACAAAAAGCAGCTATGAAATTATTTTGGAAAAATAAATGACCCAGAATAGTCAAAACAATTCTTGGTGAGCAACGGGATGCAGGAGGCACCACAATACCAGACCTTAAATTATACTAGAGAGCTATAGTAACAAAAATGGCATGTTTTTGGCACCAAAACAGATGTGAAGACCAATGGAACATAATAGAAGACACAGAGACATTCCCACATAGTTATCCCATACCAGGCAAAGGTATCATAAACATACATTGGAGCCTCTTCAAAAAGTGTCCTGGAAAATTGGAAATCCAAATGCAGTAGAATGAAACTGAACCCTGATAACCCACCCTGGACAAAACTCAAATGAAAGTGGATCAAGGACCTAGGCAGTAGACTAGAAATCTGGTGGTTACTAGAAGAAAAAGAAGGCCCGACTCTCCGTCATGTTGACTGAAGAACTGACTTCCTCAACAGCACTCCTAAATCACAAGAAGTGCACCTCAGATATAGCATTAATCCCTAGGATATAAAAAGAACTAAAAAAATTTAACATCAAAAAATCCAAATAACCCAATCAATAAATGGGCAAAGGAAATGAACAGGCTCTTCACAGAAGAATAAATATGAGTGGTCAAAAATCTATGAAAAATGTTCAACATCTCTAGTAAGCAGAGAAATGGAAATTAAAACTACAATGAGGTTCCATCTCACTCCAGTCAGAATGGCAATTATCAAGAATACAAGGAACACTAAATGTTGGCGAGGATGTAGGGGGAAAGGTTTACTCATTACTCATACATTGCTTGTGGGACTGCAAATTGATGCAACCACTCTGGAAAGCAGTATGGAGATTTATTTTAGAAAACTCGGAATGGAACCACCATTTGACCCAGTTATCCCACTCCTTGGTATATACCCAAAGGACTTAAAATCATACTACAGTGATGCAGTCACATCAATGTTTATAGCAGCTATGGAACCAACTTAGGTTCCCTTCAACAGATGAATGGATAATGAAAATGATACATACATACGTACATACATACATACATACACATACACAATGGAGTAACTCAGCCATAAAGAAGAATGAAATTATGGCATGTGCTGGTAAATGGATGGAATTGGAGACTATCATGCTAAGTGAAATAAGCCAGTCCCAAAAAACAAAGGTCAAATGTTCTCTCTAATATGTGGATGCTAACACAATTGTGTGTGATGGGGATCAAGACTAGAAGTTCATTGGATTAGATAAAGGGGAACCAAGGGGAGGAAAGGAGGACAGGAATTGAAATACAGTAGAATTAATCAGACATAACTTTTCTATGTACATATATGAATATACAACCACTGTATGGCCACATCATGTACAACTGCAAGAATAGGATGCTAACTAGAATAAGTTGTACTCCATGTATGTATACTGTGTCAAAATACCTCTCCTGTCATGTATATCTAAAAAATAAAAAATAAGAAAATAAGGATCTCAAAAAACTTACAACCAAAAAATAATAATAATTCAATTAGTGAAGGGGCAAATGACCTAAGGAGACATCTCAAAAGAATAAATTCAAACATTCAATAAATATATTAAAAAACATTCAACACGTTTACTAATTGGGGAAATTCAAATCAAAACTACACTGAGATTTCATCTCACTCCAGTTAGGTAATCAAGAATACATTTACTAATAAATGATGGAAAAGGTGTGGGAAAGAAAGAACACTTACACACTGTTACTGTGATTGTAAATTAACAATGGAAATCAGCATGGGGATTCCTCAAAAAATCAGAAGTGGAACTACCATATAACCCAGTTATACCACTGCTCCATATTTTTCCAAAAGAATTAAAGTCAGTATACTAGCGACACATGCCTAATTGTGTTTACAGCAGTAGCACAATCCACAGTAGCTGAGTTATGAATCTAGCCCAGATGTCTATTCACCAATGAATGGATAAGGAAAATGTGGTGGATGTACAAAATGGAGTCTCATTAAGACATGAAGAAGCAAAAAATATCACTGGAAGGAAAGTGGCTAGAAATGGAACTCAACTGAATAGAGCAAATTCAGCCAGACTCAGAAAGTCAGCGGTTATTATGTGCTGTCTCACTATGTGTGAGATGGAGAAAAGTTTAAGAAAGGAGGGGCCATATTGTGAAAGTGGAGGGAGACCAGTGGAGTTTGAGGAAGGGGATCAGTGCCGGGAGGAAACGGGGAAGGGAAGGGGGAGGTACTAGGTAATGAAATTGATCGAATTATGTTATGTGAATGTTTGGATGTGTATATTTCTTTTTTCATTGGTAATCAAAATGTGCCAGTGGAAAAAGAAGTTAAAAAGAACATCAGAATTAGGAGGCACATCAGAGGCAATCCTGAGTTTATACAGTTGACTTTTAATGTTATTGTTAATGTTTATGGCAAAGGTAATGTCCTCTCACTAATTGTAATTCATCAAAGGGATTCTTGTTAATCTATTATTTTAGTGGCATGACTCTCTTCCTCAAATGGTCAGAGAGTAGATTTTATTTCCAAAATAAAAAACAACAAAAAAAATGCTTTCCTTAATAGTATCTTTAGTGACAATGTCAGGTAAGTATATTAAGGGAAGTGTATCGTTAGTGACAATGTTAGACAAGTGTATTACCTGACGAACAATTGGGCTTTTTTCTTTTTTTTTTTGTAAACAAACGGGATACATGTTGTTTCTCTGTTTGTACATGGAGTAAAGGCATACCATTTGTGTAATCATAAATTTATATAGGGTAATGTTGTTTGTTTCTTTCTGTTATTTTTTCCCCTCCCCTCACACCTCCCACCCCTCTTTTCCCTCTATACAGTCCTTTCTTCCTCCATTCTTGCCCCCTTCTTAACCCTAACTCTAACACTACCCTAACCCTAACCCTAACCCCTCCCACTCCCCATTATGTGTCATCATCCATTTATCAGTGAGATCATTTGTCCTTTGGTTTTTTGAGATTGGCTTATCTCACTTAGTATGATATTCTCCAATTTCATCCATTTACCTGCAAAAGTCATAATATTATCATTCTTTATGGCTGAGTAATATTCCATTGTGTATATATATATATCAATCACAGTTTCTTTATCCATTCATCAATTGAAGGACATCTAGGTTGGTTCCACAATCTGGCTATTGTGAATTGAGCAGCTATGAGCATTGATGCGGCTGTATCTCTGTAGTATGCTGATTTTAAGTCCTTTGGGTATAGGCCAAGGAGTGGGATAGCTGGGTCCACTCCAAGCTTTCTGAGGAATCTCCATACTGCTTTCCAGAGTGACTACACTAATTTGCAACCCCACCAACAATGTGTGAGTGTACCTTTTTCCCCACACCCTCGTCAACACCTACTGTTGCTTGTGTTCTTGATAATCATCATTGTAATTGGGGAGAGATGGAATCTGAGGGTAGTTTTGGTTTGCATTTCTCTTATTACTAGAGATGTTGAACATTTTTTCATATATCTGTTGATTGCTTGTACATCTTCTGTGAAGTGTCTGTTCATTTCCTTAGCCCATTTGTTGATTGGATAATTAGTATTCTTGGTGTAGAGTTTTTTGACTTCTTTATATATTCTAGAAATTAGTGCTGTATCTGAAGTATGAGTGGCAAAGACATTCTCCCACTCTGTAGGCTCTCTCTTCACATTACTGAGAGTTTCCTTTGCTGAGAGAAAACTTTTTAGTTTGAATCTATCCCAGTTGTTGATTCTTGCTTTTATTTCTTGTGCTATGGGAGTCCTGTTAAGGAAGTCTGATCATAAGCTGACATGTTGAAGATTGGGACCTATTTTTCTTCTATTAGATGAAGGGTCTCTGGTCTGATTCCGAGTTCCTTGATCCATTGTGAGTTGATTTTTGTGCATGGTGAGAGATAGGGGTTTAGTTTCATTCTGTTGCATATGGATTTCCAGTTTTCCCATCACCATTTGTTGAAGAGGCTATCTTTTCTCCATTGCATATTTTTGGCACCTTTGTCTAGTATGAGAAAATTGTATTTATTTGGGTTTGTATCCATGTCCTCTATTCTGTACCATTGATCTCCCTGTCTATTTTGGTACCAATACCATGCCATTTTTGTTACTATTGCTTTGTAATAGAGTTAAAGAATTGATATTGCGATACCCCCTGTTTCACTCTTTCTGCTAAGGATTGCTTTAACTATTCTGGGTTTCTTATTCTTCCAGATGAATTTCATAATTGCTTGCTGTATTTCTCTGAGGTATATCATTGGGATTTTAATTGGAATTGCATTGAATCTGTATAGCACTTTTGGTAGTATGGTCATTTTGACAATATTGATTCTGCCTATGCAAGAACATGGGAGATGTTTCCATCTTTTAAGATTTTCTTTAATTAATTTCTTTCTTTAGTGTTCTGTAGTTCTCATTGTAGAGATTTTTAACCTCTTTTGTGAGATTGATTCCCAAGTTTTTTTTTTTTTTTTGAGACTATTGTGAATGGGGTAGTTTTCCTAACTTCTCTTTCTGAAGAGTCATCACTTATGTATAAAAATGCATTGGATTTTTGAGCAATGATCTTGTAACCTGCTACTTTACTGAATTCACTTATGAGTTCTAAAAGTTTTCCTGTGGGATTTCCGGGTTCCTCTAAATATATAATCATGGCATCAGGATCAGGGATAGTTTGAGTTCTTCTTTTCCTATTCATATCAATTTAATTTCTTTGGTTTGTCTAATTGCTCTGGCTAGAGTTTCAAGGGCGATAGTGAATAGAAGTGGTGACAGAAGGCATCCCTGCCTTGTTCCAGTTTTTAGGGAGAATGCTTTCAGTTTTTCACCATTTAGAATGATATTGGCCAAGGGCTTAGCATAGATGGCCTTTACAATGTTAAGGAGTGTTCCCACTATCCCTATTTTTTCTAGTGTTTTGAGCATGAAGGGGTGCTACATTTTATCAAATGCTTTTTCTGCATCTATCAAAATAATCATGTGATTCTTGACTTTAAGTCTGTTGATATGATGAATTACATTTATTGATTTCTGAATGTTGAACCAACCTTGCATCCCTGTGATAAAACCCACTTGATCATGGTGCACTATATTTTTAATATATTTTTGTATGCGATTTGCTAAAATTTTGTTGAGAATTTTTGTGTTGATGTTCATTAAGGATATTGGTCTGAAATTTTCTTTCCTCCATGTGTCTCCATCTGGTTTAGGTATCAGGCTGATATTGGCTTCATAGAATGAGTTTGGGAGGTTTCCCACCTCTTCTATTTCATGGAATACTTTGAGGAGTATTGGAATGAGCTTTTCTTTAAAGGTTTTGTTGAATTCGACTGAGAACACATCTGGTCCCAGACTTTTCTTTGTTGGCAGGCTTTTGATGACCTCTTCTATTTCATTGCTTGAAATTGATTTATTTAAGGTGTGTAGGTCCTCTTGGTTCAGTTTCGGTAATTCATATGTCTCTAGAAACTTGTGATGTCTTCGAGGTTTTCTGTTTTGTTGGAATATAGATTTTCAAAATAGCTTCTAATTATGTATTTATTTCACCTGTGTCTGTTGTGATATTTCCTTGTTCATTCTGAATTTTAGTAATTTGAGTTTTCTCCCTCTTTCTCTTTGTTAGTGTAGCTAAGGGTTTATCAATTTTGTTTATTTCTTCAAAGAACCAACTCTTTATTTTGTTAATTTTTTTGATTGTTTCTTTTGTTTCAATTTCGTTGATTTCAGCTCTGAGTTTAACTATTTCCTGTCTTCTACTACTTTTGGTGTTGGTCTGCTCTTCTTTTTCTAGGGCTTTGAGCTGTAGTGTTAAGTCGTTTATTTGTTGATTTTTACTTGTTTTGTTGAATGTGCTCCATAAAATATATCCTCCTCTAAATATTGCTTTCATAGTGTCCCAGAGATTTTCATATGATGTGTCTTTGTTCTTGTTTACTTCTAAGAATTTTTTTATTTCCCTCCTGATGTCTTCTGTTATCCATTCATCATATAATAGCATATTATTTAATCTCCAGGTGTTGGAGAAGTTTCTGTTTTTTATTCTGTCATTTATTTCTAATTTCAATCCATTATGATCTGATAGAATACAAGGTAGTATCTCTATCTTCTTGTATTTGCTAACAGTTGCTTTGTGGCATAAAATATGGTCTATTTTACAGAAGGATCCATGTGCTGTTGAGAAGAAAGTGTATTCATTCTTTGTTGGATGGTATATTCTATATATGTCCATTAAGTCTAAATTGTTGAATATGTTATTGAGATCTATGGTTTCTTTATTGAATTTTTGTTTGGAAAATCTATCCAGTGGTGAGAGAGGTGTGTTAAAATCGCCTAGTATTATTGCATTGTTGTCTATTTGATTTCTGGAATTGAGAAGGATTTGTTTGACATACATGGATGAGCCAATGTTCGGGTTATAGATATTTATGACATATTTATGATTGTTATGTCTTGCTGATTTATGCTTCCCTTAAGCAGTATGTAATGTCCTTCTTTATCCCTTGTGACTAGTCTTGGCTTGAAGTCCACATTATCTGAAATGAGAATGGATGCTCCAACTTTTATGCTGTGTCCTTGTGCATGGTATGGTTTTTCCCATCCTTTCACCTTTAGTTTGTGGGTATCTCTTTGTATGAGATGAGTCTCTTGCAGACAGCATATTGTTGAATTTTTCTTTTTAATCCAATCTGCCAGTCTACGTCTTTAATTGATGAGTTCAGGCCATTAACATTAAGGGTTATTATTGTGATATGATTTGTATTCTCAGTCATTTGCCTCATTTTGGTTTTTTGACATGATTTGGTTTCTCCTTTATTTGACTATTCCTTTAGGCTAGTTCCTCCCATTGCTGATTTGCATCATTGTTTTTCATGACTTCCTCAAGGAATATTTTGCTGAAAATGTTATGTAATGCCAGCTTTCTTTTTGTATATTCTTTTAGCTTTTGTTTATCATGGAAGGATGTTATTTCATCCTCAAATCTGAAAGTAAGTTTTGCTGGGTATAAGATTCTTGAATTGGCATCCATTTTCTTTCAGGGCTTGGTGAATGTTGTTCCAGGCCCTTCTAGTTTTTAAGGTCTGGATTGAAATATCTGCTGATATTCTTATTGGTTTCCCCCTGAATGTAATTTGATTCTTTTCTCTCGCAGCCTTTAAAATTCTGTCTTTATTTTGTATGTTAGGTATTTTCATAATGATGTACCTTCGTGTGGGTCTGTTGTAATTTTGTATATTTGGAGTCCTATAAGCCTCTTGTACCTGGTTTTCCATTTCATTCTTCAGATTTGGGAAATTTTCTGATATTATTTCATGGAATAGATTGTTCATTCCTTTGGTTTGTTTCTCTAAGCCTTCCTCAATCCCAATAATTCTTCAATTTGGCCTTTTCATGATATCCCATAATTCTTGTAGATTCTGTTCATGATTTCTTACCATCTTCACTGTTTGGTCAATTTTGTTTTCAAGATTAAATATTTTGTCTTCAGTGAGTGAGGTTCTGTCTTCCAGGTGTTCTATCCTATTGGTTATGCTTTCTATGGAGTTTTTGACTTGGTTTATTGTTTCCTTCATTTCAAGGATTTCTGTTTTCTTTTTTTTTTCAGTATCTCTAACTCTTTATTGAAATGATCTTTTGCTTCCTGTATTTGCTCTTTTAACTGTTGATTGGTGCGATCATTTAATGCCTGCATTTGATCTTTCATCTCTTCCTTCAATGCCTGCATTTGCTCTTTCATCTACTCATTTGCTTCCCTGATTGTTTTAATTATGTACATTCTCAACTCCCTTTCTGACATTTCTTCTGCTGTGCTGTCATTGGGTTTTATTGACATAGTATCTAGGATTGTTTGGGACATTTTCTTCCCTTGTTTTCTCATATTGGTCAGATGTCAGTGGGACTCTGAGATATTGCAGATTTCCTCTATTGGCTTATAGTGTCCCTGTAGATTTCCAGTGTATCACCTCCCAGCCTTCAGTAGCCTGAAGTCTTGGAGCAACTTGATAATGCAGTGCTTCCAAAAACAGCTGCCCCTAGCCCACTACTGGGTCCAGGGTTGGGGGCTGGTTCTGCGTGGAAATCCTCTCACTGGGCCATCCTGCTCCTAGAAGCTGTCTATAAATAGGGCCTGCACCCGACTGAGGGAGCCAGACTGCTCGGGGAAATCCTCTCCCTGTCCTTCCTTGGTTCCAGAAGCCGCCTGTGGGCTGGGTCTCGCGGCTGGGTCTGGGGCTTGGGGTTGGCTCTGTGTGGAAAAGCTCTCTCTTGGCGGGCCTGTCCAAGAAGCTGGCTGTGGATCAAGCCTGCCGCTGGAGGGAGCAGGGCTGCTTGGGGAAGTCTCTCACTGCCCTGTCCTGCTCCAAGATGCTGCCCCTGTCTGGGCCTGCAGCCTGGGCAGAGCTTCACCCGGTGAGAGAGACTCACCCCACGGCTCTATGTTGGTCCAAATCTCTCAATACCTCCCCTTCTTGAATCCTGAGTTCTGGAGCTACGGGAGACACAGTCACCCTCTAGTCCACCATCTTGGATCTCACAATTGGGCTTTTATTACAAGGTGTCAGTCCATTTTCTTGTTTTTTCCTTAACATTTTCTACTGAAGTTCAAACAAAACTTAAAGACATCTTGAGGTATTCAGTAAACAGAATAAGCAAAATCGTATTTGTTTATTATTTTCAGGTGTTTTTTCTTCAACTGATCTAAAGAAAAGCAAATATATTATGTGGAACTATTTTGATAATGAGTTCACAACAAACTCCATGTTTTAATTTTTTTTCTATGTCTACTGTAGGTTGCATGAGAACTTCTACTCTTCTGTAATTGACTTTTAAAAAGTCCACCTTCTAAATTTCCCAGACGATCTTCTGAGTTCTTCCTGTTACCATTGGTTTATTCTTCTGCTTTCTCTACTTAAAAGTTTGACTCTACTAAGAAAATGTAAGGTTATGTATTTAGCTAACAGAAATTTGCAGAGAGTTCAGATGACAATGATTTTGTTTGGTTTAGCAAAACTGTTCTAGTTCACTTCATATGGAAACAATGCTATAGATGCTGTAAAATCTGTGAGTCAACATTAAGTACTATTTGTTAGGAATAAACTAGAAATTTTAAGATATCCTCTAGTATCATCTTCATTTTGAGGGTGCAGACTTGTTCACTAGATGTGTGGAGTTCCCCATGTGCCTCACTTATGGAGTGCTCTGACAGGTCTGTGACCCAGCCAACTGCAAGATTTTCCTGGCATGCTTGAACTCAAGTCTAATCCTTGTGCATTCCTAGGCACCGACAAAGGTGTTTTGGTTGTTTCTCAAAACAGTGAAAGAAACTAGCCACAACCCAGAGTCAAATTCCTTGAATTTTCATATAAACTTTCACATCCACAACCCAGTTGTGCCAGGGCAGTGGAGTAGGTTGCATACAGATCA